>NW_027468945.1:402500-422500 GCF_051014615.1 Bombus vancouverensis nearcticus
TGCCAGAAAAGGGAAATCGACCTTTTCTTTTTGTCATTGTCAGACTTAGGGCGGCACCTGGAGCAACATCATGTGACAGCCCGCATCCAATGGAGATGCAAAGACTGTGGGAAAGGATTTCCGAAGCTTCATGGGGCCAGATGCCACCTGCCTCATTGTAGAGGAACAAGTCAAGGACCCAGTGGTTCATATAGATGCGAAACCTGCCCCATGAGCTTTGGGACGCTTAGAGGGCTATCTACCCACGAGCGGCATGCGCACCCTGCCGTAAGAAATGTCAAAAGGAGGGGAACGGACCCCCCTGAGAAAAAATGGACGGCGGAGGAGTTGGCTCAGTTGAGGGAACTTTGGGAGATATATAAAGACCACAAATTCCCCAACAAAATGATCAGTGAGATCCTCACCAGCAAGACGATCGAACAAATCAGATACCAGCGTAAAAAGCTGAGGCTGATTGGTGAGGAAACAAGTTCCCAAGAGCCCACTCAGGTGACAGAGGGAGGGTGCGATCCCGTTGATCCAGGCAATGCGTGTTTCGAAGAACCTGGAGTCAGCGGTCTAGAATATGAACAGTGGAGACTCCAGCTAGAGTCCGCAATAATGACACAAGTCGAGGTGCCACCTGTTTTAAGGTGGGTCCACACTCGACTGATGACAATCTGGGTCTCTCTCAAGGGAAATAGGGAAGCCCTTGAGAGTGCTATAAATGAATTTTTAGAATTCACGCTCTATGGAGCCATAAAAGAAATTAATAGTAAAAAGAGGGCAAGTTCAGTTAAGAACAAGAGGATTGGTCACCAAGGAAAGAAAAAAGGTAATAGAAATGCTAGAAAAAGATACTCATACGCTCGTTGCCAGGAGTTGTTTACAGAAAATCCAAGGAGGTTGGCCGATGCCGTAATAAATGATGATCGGGCCTTCCTCCAACCGGCTAGGGATCTGCCTGATGCCGAGGAAGTGAGGAGGCTTTATGAGGATTTATGGGGCCAGACAGGACCTGTTGAAGCCCCCGTCCCAGGAAGTAGAGCCTCTGAGCTTTCCTTATGCGAGGTCTTCCCGCCAATTGCTGTTGAGGATGTGGCGGAGAAATTGAGCAGAATAAGAATGAAGGCTGCAGCAGGACCGGATGGCTTCCAGAAGGAACACCTTCTGATCCCTGGCCTGCCCACCATTTTAACTATATTGTACAATATCTTACTTTATTGCTCCTATTTTCCTCCTATATGGAAGGAAAATAGAACAACATTAATACCAAAACCAAATAAGTCGAGCAGCCTGGTCGAGAATTGGAGGCCTATAACTATAGGCCCCATTCTCGGCCGTATTTTCTCCTCCATAATTGACGGGAGGATAAGGAGGGGCATTGTGTTGAATCCAAGGCAGAAAGGATTCACCGCTGAAAGCGGTTGTAAAATAAACATCGACCTGTTGAGCGCTGCCTTGGATTATAGCAAGAAAAAGAAAGGCGGGGTATTCACTATTGTGGATATCTCCAAAGCCTTCGACACAGTGCCCCACTCGGCAATCGTCCCCTGCCTAAGGAGGAAGGGCGTGCCGATCCCCATTACTGACTTGATCAGGAACATGTATAGCGAGGGCAAGACCATAATAAAATCTAAAAACAGCACTGGGGTCGAGATTAAGATCCTCAGGGGAGTTAAGCAGGGCGACCCTTTGTCACCGCTGCTATTCAACCTGTGCTTGGAGCCACTGCTGGATTTGATCGAGCAACAAACCAGCGGAATAAACGTAAATGAGACAAGAAAGATTCCTGTCCTGGCTTTTGCTGACGACGTAGTGTTGCTCGGCGCCGATATCGGGGAAGCGCAACGCCAAGTGGATGTGCTTGACGAGTATCTGAACGGCCTCGGTATGACCATCTCAAGGGATAAATGCCAGGCATTTCAAGTAGTCGCAGAAAGGCGTACTTGGTTCATCAAAGAACCAAAAATTAAACATGGGAACAACACCATCCCAACAGTCGATCCTGACGAAGCCTTCAGGTACTTAGGCGCCAAAATGGGGCCCTGGAAAGGCATACACTGTGGCATAATCGTTCCCGAGCTTCTGAGTGTGGTGAGGAGAGTTAGAAAGCTCTCACTCAAGCCATGCCAGAAGCTCGAATTGATCACAAAACATATCTTTCCCCGATATATTTATAACCTGCTCGTAAGCCCGCCGAGTGACAGCGTTTTAAGATTGCTGGACAGCGAAGTCAGGCAGGAAATAAAGGCTATATTCCATCTAACGCCTTCAACTGCCACTGGTTTTTTCTATGCCCCCAAATCCTGGGGCGGATTAGGGTTGCCGAGGTTCGAGCACATCGTCAAACTTGGCACCCTAAAAAGTGCAATTAAAATAAAGGACTCGATCGACCCGGCGGTCTCCAGCCTGGTTGATGAAAAGTACAATGAGAAATTGAAAAAGATGGCAAACTCACTGAGGATCAATTGGCCAGCCTCTGTGGAAGATATCGAAAGAGCCCGAAAAAGATTAAAAGCGGGGCATGTGAAGCAATGGGCAGAACTAAGAAGTCAGGGGCAGGGCGTACCTGACTTCTCGAGAAGCAAAGCTGGCAATGTGTGGCTTAAGGATTGCGAACTGCTCAAGCCATCAAGATTTATAGATGCGCTTAAACTCAGGACCAACACTGTTGGCACAAGAACAGTGCTGGCACGAGTCGACAAAAATTTGGACATCAATTGTAGAAAATGTCGAGCCCAGCCCGAGACCCTTGGACATATACTCGGGCTGTGCCAGTACACTAAGGGCCTGAGGATAAAGCGGCATGATGAAGCGAAAATGACCCTTGCCGAAAGTCTACGAAAAAATAATGAAGTTTTTGTTGAACCTACGCTCCGGGTGGGAGGTGCTCTTTTCAAGCCGGACCTCGTAGTTAAAAACGAGGAAAGGGTTCTCGTGGTCGACGTTACCGTCCGCTATGAGAATAAGGATTACCTCTCGCGCGCGGAGAAGGAAAAGGTCAACAAATATCGGCCATGCCTCGAACACCTAAAGGCAAGATTTAATGTCGGCAAGGGAGAAGTAATACCGGTGGTCTTGGGCAGTCGTGGTGCCATAACGCCTTCCACGGAAAGTAACCTCAAGCGTATGGGTATTGGTGGCCAAACTATCAAAACATTAGTACTGAACGTATTGAGAAGCTCCATAGAGCTGTGTAACATATTTTTAGATACATAAGTCAGACCCAGTTTTTTTAAATTATTATTTATTTCTTTATTTATTTATTTATTTATTTATTTATTTATTTATTTTGTTGTTACGTCCATGCATGATAGTGAATAAATTTGCTGTAACCTTTGGGTTACATAGCAAATATGTTATATTTTAATGTCCCTACGAGGGGGATAAACCTCGGAAGTACGGTCCTCGTATCGAGGATCGCAGGTTTTAGCCAAATGCCTCGTCATTAGATTAGTGACGTTACAAGGGCGGTGTGTCGCTTGGACTTGGTCGCGCTTGCTATATAGCGAGGTGCGGCCGGTCTTGGCGGCGCATCGCCATATTTTTTTTAAGCCGAATTCGTGCTACACGAAACGGAAAAGGTGAACAGCAGCCTCGTCATCTGACTAGTGACGTTATAAAAGAAAGCAATACGCCGCTGGCACTTTGCCGCGCGTGCTCGAAAAGCAATACGCCGCTGGGACTTGGCTGTGCGCGCCAGAAAGTAATATGCCGCTGGCCCTTAGCCGCGTTCGCCCAAAAACGATACGCCGCTGGGACTTAGGCGGATGAGCTGGAAGGTGGCATGGCTTGCCTACGTGTGTGCTGGAAGAGCCGCGCGAGGGTTGCTGGTTGAGCGAAGCGATCTTGCTCGTTGGGTGGCGGGACGTTGGAAAACGGCTTGTCTCCAACGATGGAAGAGTCATAGTTGCTTGGGGGCAGGCGGGGCTTTGGCCCCGTTTGCTCAAGTCGCACTCCTACCTCCTCGTGGTACCGCCGGTAACATACTCATTTGTGTCAGCGCGGGGCGCATCCCCCCGGACACCGAGTATGGCCAAATGGAGTGCGGCGATGAAGGAGCGAGAGACGAAACCAAAAAATCGGCTTGCCGATCTAACGATGAATTTCATCGTGAAGTATGGAATTATCTCCCTGAAAGGAACTCGTTCCTTGATTGGCTATGGCACGACTTGGCAGTAATAAGGTTAACGATTGGGCATGTTTGAGGAAAATAATAGAATAAATATCATGGTAAATAAAGACATAGAAAGCGCCTCGGACGCGGCATCTCTCGGTCCCGGAGACGTCGCGGCGGATTCTTCCGCTCTGGAGGGGACCTCTGTTGACGATTTGGCTTCATCCCCGGACACGATTGACATCATGGTACCGATCGTGGGTGACCAGGTTGCCTGCCCTGTCTGCCAGAAAAGGGAAATCGACCTTTTCTTTTTGTCATTGTCAGACTTAGGGCGGCACCTGGAGCAACATCATGTGACAGCCCGCATCCAATGGAGATGCAAAGACTGTGGGAAAGGCTTTCCGAAGCTTCATGGGGCCAGATGCCACCTGCCTCATTGTAGAGGAACAAGTCAAGGACCCAGTGGTTCATATAGATGCGAAACCTGCCCCATGAGCTTTGGGACGCTTAGAGGGCTATCTACCCACGAGCGGCATGCGCACCCTGCCGTAAGAAATGTCAAAAGGAGGGGAACGGACCCCCCTGAGAAAAAATGGACGGCGGAGGAGTTGGCTCAGTTGAGGGAACTTTGGGAGATATATAAAGACCACAAATTCCCCAACAAAATGATCAGTGAGATCCTCACCAGCAAGACGATCGAACAAATCAGATACCAGCGTAAAAAGCTGAGGCTGATTGGTGAGGAAACAAGTTCCCAAGAGCCCACTCAGGTGACAGAGGGAGGGTGCGATCCCGTTGACCCAGGCAATGCGTGTTTCGAAGAACCTGGAGTCAGCGGTCTAGAATATGAACAGTGGAGACTCCAGCTAGAGTCCGCAATAATGACACAAGTCGAGGTGCCACCTGTTTTAAGGTGGGTCCACACTCGACTGATGACAATCTGGGTCTCTCTCAAGGGAAATAGGGAAGCCCTTGAGAGTGCTATAAATGAATTTTTAGAATTCACGCTCTATGGAGCCATAAAAGAAATTAATAGTAAAAAGAGGGCAAGTTCAGTTAAGAACAAGAGGATTGGTCACCAAGGAAAGAAAAAAGGTAATAGAAATGCTAGAAAAAGATACTCATACGCTCGTTGCCAGGAGTTGTTTACAGAAAATCCAAGGAGGTTGGCCGATGCCGTAATAAATGATGATCGGGCCTTCCTCCAACCGGCTAGGGATCTGCCTGATGCCGAGGAAGTGAGGAGGCTTTATGAGGATTTATGGGGCCAGACAGGACCTGTTGAAGCCCCCGTCCCAGGAAGTAGAGCCTCTGAGCTTTCCTTATGCGAGGTCTTCCCGCCAATTGCTGTTGAGGATGTGGCGGAGAAATTGAGCAGAATAAGAATGAAGGCTGCAGCAGGACCGGATGGCTTCCAGAAGGAACACCTTCTGATCCCTGGCCTGCCCACCATTTTAACTATATTGTACAATATCTTACTTTATTGCTCCTATTTTCCTCCTATATGGAAGGAAAATAGAACAACATTAATACCAAAACCAAATAAGTCGAGCAGCCTGGTCGAGAATTGGAGGCCTATAACTATAGGCCCCATTCTCGGCCGTATTTTCTCCTCCATAATTGACGGGAGGATAAGGAGGGGCATTGTGTTGAATCCAAGGCAGAAAGGATTCACCGCTGAAAGCGGTTGTAAAATAAACATCGACCTGTTGAGCGCTGCCTTGGATTATAGCAAGAAAAAGAAAGGCGGGGTATTCACTATTGTGGATATCTCCAAAGCCTTCGACACAGTGCCCCACTCGGCAATCGTCCCCTGCCTAAGGAGGAAGGGCGTGCCGATCCCCATTACTGACTTGATCAGGAATATGTATAGTGAGGGCAAGACCACAATAAAATCTAAAAACAGCACCAGGGTCGAGATTAAGATCCTCAGGGGAGTTAAGCAGGGCGACCCTTTGTCACCGCTGCTATTCAACCTGTGCTTGGAGCCACTGCTGGATTTGATCGAGCAACAAACCAGCGGAATAAACGTAAATGAGACAAGAAAGATTCCTGTCCTGGCTTTTGCTGACGACGTAGTGTTGCTCGGCGCCGATATCGGGGAAGCGCAACGCCAAGTGGATGTGCTTGACGAGTATCTGAACGGCCTCGGTATGACCATCTCAAGGGATAAATGCCAGGCATTTCAAGTAGTCGCAGAAAGGCGTACTTGGTTCATCAAAGAACCAAAAATTAAACATGGGAACAACACCATCCCAACAGTCGATCCTGACGAAGCCTTCAGGTACTTAGGCGCCAAAATGGGGCCCTGGAAAGGCATACACTGTGGCATAATCGTTCCCGAGCTTCTGAGTGTGGTGAGGAGAGTTAGAAAGCTCTCACTCAAGCCATGCCAGAAGCTCGAATTGATCACAAAACATATCTTTCCCCGATATATTTATAACCTGCTCGTAAGCCCGCCGAGTGACAGCGTTTTAAGATTGCTGGACAGCGAAGTCAGGCAGGAAATAAAGGCTATATTCCATCTAACGCCTTCAACTGCCACTGGTTTTTTCTATGCCCCCAAATCCTGGGGCGGATTAGGGTTGCCGAGGTTCGAGCACATCGTCAAACTTGGCACCCTAAAAAGTGCAATTAAAATAAAGGACTCGATCGACCCGGCGGTCTCCAGCCTGGTTGATGAAAAGTACAATGAGAAATTGAAAAAGATGGCAAACTCACTGAGGATCAATTGGCCAGCCTCTGTGGAAGATATCGAAAGAGCCCGAAAAAGATTAAAAGCGGGGCATGTGAAGCAATGGGCTGAACTAAGAAGTCAGGGGCAGGGCGTACCTGACTTCTCGAGAAGCAAAGCTGGCAATGTGTGGCTTAAGGATTGCGAACTGCTCAAGCCATCAAGATTTATAGATGCGCTTAAACTCAGGACCAACACTGTTGGCACAAGAACAGTGCTGGCACGAGTCGATAAAAATTTGGACATCAATTGTAGAAAATGTCGAGCCCAGCCCGAGACCCTTGGACATATACTCGGGCTGTGCCAGTACACTAAGGGCCTGAGGATAAAGCGGCATGATGAAGCGAAAATGACCCTTGCCGAAAGTCTACGAAAAAATAATGAAGTTTTTGTTGAACCTACGCTCCGGGTGGGAGGTGCTCTTTTCAAGCCGGACCTCGTAGTTAAAAACGAGGAAAGGGTTCTCGTGGTCGACGTTACCGTCCGCTATGAGAATAAGGATTACCTCTCGCGCGCGGAGAAGGAAAAGGTCAACAAATATCGGCCATGCCTCGAACACCTAAAGGCAAGATTTAATGTCGGCAAGGGAGAAGTAATACCGGTGGTCTTGGGCAGTCGTGGTGCCATAACGCCTTCCACGGAAAGTAACCTCAAGCGTATGGGTATTGGTGGCCAAATTATCAAAACATTAGTACTGAACGTATTGAGAAGCTCCATAGAGCTGTGTAACATATTTTTAGATACATAAGTCAGACCCAGTTTTTTAAATTATTATTTATTTCTTTATTTATTTATTTATTTATTTATTTATTTTGTTGTTACGTCCATGCATGATAGTGAATAAATTTGCTGTAACCTTTGGGTTACATAGCAAATATGTTATATTTTAATGTCCCTACGAGGGGGATAAACCTCGGAAGTACGGTCCTCGTATCGAGGATCGCAGGTTTTAGCCAAATGCCTCGTCATCTAATTAGTGACGCGCATGAATGGATTAACGAGATTCCCTCTGTCCCTATCTACTACTGTCCACAAGATGGCGGCATACTGAGAACACGCGTTCACGTCGCTCCGTACTTAATGTTCGAGTTCTTGCGGAAAAGCAAAGAAATCGGGCGAGAAAATAACGCGAAAGTGGAGTGAAAGTGCTCGGGAATTAAAGTAATAATAAAGTACAGTGGAGATCGCTTTTATAGAAGCGTGAGTGGACAGAGAAAAACGTGGCTGAGGTTAGGGCAGAGTGGAAGACATCTTGAGACGCGCGACTGCAGCGCCGCCGCACGGGCTACTTGGTAACTGCGCGCCAACGTTCGTAAAGCAATACGCCGCGGGACTAGCGTCCGCGTTCGTAAAGCGATACGCCGAGGGACTCAGTGCAGGTGTTCGTGAAGCCGCTCGCAGCGGTACCTAGTGTATCCGCGTCCGCAAAGCAACACGCTGCGGTCTAAGTGCCACGTTCGTAAAGTGACACATCAGGACACAGCAAAAGTATCCAGTTTGAAACACAGAGAAGTGCTAGTGCAAGTGCTTGACTAGTGCCGCCATTACGCCTTCGGACTTAGTGTCTGTGCGCGTAAAACAATACGCCGCTGGGACTCTGTCTCGAGCGAGGAAAAAACAATACGCCGTCGGACTTAGTGCCCGCGCGTATAGATAATAATAGTACAGTGCAAGCAAAAGTGCTTGACCAGTGCCGCCGTTACGCCGTCGGACTTAGTGTCTGTGCGCGTAAAACAATACGCCGCTGGAACTTAGTGTCTGTGCGCGTAAAACAATACGCCGCTGGGACTTAGTGTCTCGGCGCGTAAAACAATACGCCGCTGGGACTCCGTCTCGAGCGAGAAAAAAAAAAGCAATACGCCGTCGGACTTAGTGCCCGCGCGTATAGATAATAATAGTGGCGCAGTGCAAGCACAAGTGCTCGACCAGTGCCGCCGTTACGCCGTCGGACTTAGTATCTGTGCGCGTAAAACAATACGCCGCTGGGACTTAGTGTCTGTGCGCGGAAAACAATACGCCGCTGGGACTTAGTGTCTCGGCGCGTAAAACAATACGCCGCTGGGACTCTGTCTCGAGCGAGTAAAAAAAAGCAAAAAAGCAATACGCCGTCGGACTTAGTGCCCGCGCGTATAGATAATAATAGTGGTGCAGTGCAAGCACAAGTGCTCGACCAGTGCCGCCGTTACGCCGTCGGACTTAGTATCTGTGCGCGTAAAACAATACGCCGCTGGGACTTAGTGTCTCGGCGCGTAAAACAATACGCCGCTGGGACTTAGTTTCTCGGCGCGCAAAACAATACGCCGCTGGGACTCAGGCTCGAGCGAGTAAGGAAAAAAAAGATAAAAGGAATACGCCGTCGGACTTAGTGCCCGCGCGCGAGAAAGAATAGCGCAGGGCAAATACAAATACAAGTGCGTGACCAGTGCCGCCGTTACGCCGTCGGACCTAGTGTCTCTGCGCGCAAAACAATACGCCGCGGGGACTTACAAATATCAGAATGGCTACGAAGGGTCAATCCCCAACCGCTACAAAAGCAAGAGTGGTTCTCCAACCACTGAAAACGCAAAAGGTGGAGGGGAAAAGCCCGGTTCAGGAGAGAAAGAAGAGAACAGAGGAGAAAGAAAAAGGGGAAGAGGCGAAGCAGCAGCAATCGCCTGTAGCAGCAGACGAACCCCGCACTGTGCCCGATTTAAGAGCACAGGCAGGGGAAATAGAGAAGGGCGTATTAGCCTTCTGTCTGGACCCAAGTAAGAAGGTTAACAAGGAGCAAACCGCAGCCATCATGCGGTATTTCCGGGACATGCGAGGGATAGTGGAAGAACTCTTACTCCGCAACAGCTACCTCACCGGGAAGTTGGACCAGAGCACCGGCGCGGAGAAGAAAGAAACGGCGATACTGAGTGCCGTCAACAAGACGCTACAAACGAGCAAGCGGCTCGAAACGGCAGTCAAATCAAGGATGGAGCCTAAGCAGTCCTCCTACGCCGAAAAAGTCAAAATGAAGAATAGTATGGTGGGGCAAATCGCGGTCAAACCACCTACAAATGCGGTGATAATCCGGCCGGAGTCGTCGGACTCCGAGATTAAAACGAGTGAGGAAGCACGGGAGGCAGTCTTCACGCTGGTGAACCCACGTAAGAGAGGAATCCAGATCACCGCAGTGAAGAAAATCAGCGGGAATGGATTAGTCGTGGAAACGGCGAACCCCGAAGGCCTAAAAGCGTTCACGGAGAACGCCAAGCTAAAGGAAGCCGGCCTAAAAACCAGCACGCCGCAGAGGAGGCTGCCCCGGGTAATATTATATGATGTCCCACGGGAAATGCCGGAGAAGGAAATAATGGGCTGCATCAAGAAGCAGAACCAAGAAAGGCTAACAGATGAAGACGTCGGAGCCATCAAATTCTGCTTCAGAACAGGCCGCAAGGACTCCGAGGAAACTAACTGGGTACTGGAAGTGCCCCCCCAGGTAAGAGATAAACTACTAACTGGCAAGATATTCATCTCGTGGAATGCTTGCCGGGTTCGGGATTACATAGCCGTCAGCCGCTGTTACAAGTGCCAAGGCTATGGGCACGTGGCAAAACACTGCCGCTTGGGCTATGAGATCTGCGCACATTGCGCGGAAAGCGGACATAGCACTAAAGAGTGCACGAATAAAAACAAGAACGCCGGCTGCGTCAACTGCAAGAAGGCAGGGAAAAAAGGCGATCATGCGGCCTCTAACGCAGACTGCCCTATGTATAAGAAGGCGTTAGAAATAATTATCTCCCGAACTACGTATGAGTAAAGCCCCGAGCAAAAATGGAAGAGGACACGGGGGTAGAAGGGGTATAAGGATCCTGCAGCATAACATGCAGCGTTCCAAAACTGTCCCCCACGAAATCAGGACACAGATGGTAGCTGATGGCGACGAAATCTTGCTAATGCAAGAGCCATACAGCATCGACGGAAAAATACCCGGACTCGGAACAGGAATCTCGATCGCCTGTCGGGGTTCGAAGGGTGACCCACCAATGGCAGCAGTAGGAGTTAAGTCGAAGGAGCTAACGCCGCTCGAAATTGCCGGACTATGTACAACGCACTGCGCTTGTGTACAAGTAAGCGATGGAGAGACGGAGGTATACTTCGTCAGCCAGTACTTTCCGCCGACCGAAAATATCGAAGTCGGCCTCGAGCAATTAGACAAAGTACTGAATAGGCTCAGAGGGAAGAAAGCCATTATTGGCCTGGACTCCAACGCCAAATCTCCGCTGTGGTGCAGCAAGGACACCGACGACAGAGGTGAGGCCCTGGAGGCTGTCATCGCACAATACAACCTCCACATCCTCAACAAACCAGGACAGGCACACACATTTGAAACAACGAGAGGGCGATCGAACATAGACCTGACTATGGCGACTCCGGAAGCAATACCGCTCGTGAAGGAATGGAGAGTACACGAGGACGGAACCTCCAGCGATCACAGAATACTGGAGACGCGTCTCGATTTTAACGAGGGGAGTACTCCGCCGCAGCTTCAGGAAAGAAGATACAACACTCGGCACGCCAACTGGGAGGTCTTTCAAAGAGTGATCATAGAGGAAAAGGCGACACTCCGAGAGACAAACCCCCGGCAGCCGAACGAGGTTGAACGAATGGCCGAGCAGATGCAGGAAGTCCTCAGAAGAGCCTGCGATGCCGCCATTCCGAGGAAAAAATGGTATCACAGATCGGTGCCATGGTGGACGCCTGAGCTCACACGAGCAAAGAGGGAAGTCTACCGGGCAAGGAGGAAATATCAGGGGACCAGGGACCCCGCAACGAGGGAGCAGGAGAAGCTGCGGTATAGAGAAATCAGAAAGGAGTACGTAAAAGCAATCACCAGGACCAAGATACGCAGCTGGAGAGAATTTATAACCAAGGAGGGCAACGCAGAACCCTGGGGTATTGCCTACCGAACGGCCACGGGCAAGCTAAGGAGGGAAGAAACAGTGTCGACTCTGCGGACGCCACAAGGGGAAACCTCCAACTGGCGAACCACTGCGGCGGCGATGCTGTCCGCCCTACTACCCGACGACGAGGAAGAAACGGACACGCCGGAGCAGACAGCGATCAGACGCGACAGTACAACCCCCCCGAACGTCGAGGACACCCCAGAGTTCCGCTACGAGGAACTCAGTGGCGCCGTAAAACGACTAACGAAGGGGAAATGTCCTGGACCTGACCTAGTCGAGGCCGAAGTAATCCAACGCGCCTGGGGTGGAATCCATCAGGAACTCCTCAGGCTCATGAATAGCTGCCTCACCTGGGGAGTCTTCCCGAAGGTTTGGAAATTGGGGAACGTCATCACTATCCCGAAGGGACCAGAACGGGATAAGAGTAGCCCGAAGTCTTACAGGCCGATTTGCCTACTATCGATGGTGGGCAAGTTACTGGAAAGGCTGATGGCTGCCAGGATGACAACTATATTCCACGACCACGCCCTAACGTCGGACAGGCAGTACGGCTTTCGCCCCGGTAGATCCACAGTGGATGCGATCACGAAATTCCGCGAGATAGTCGAGCGAATGAGTGAGGAAAAGTACGTACTCGCAATCGCGCTCGACATATCAGGAGCATTCGATAACGTGTGGTGGCCCAACGTGATGCACGAGTTGAAGAGAAGAGACTGCCCTGCCAATCTATATCGACTGACGAGAAGCTACTTTTCGGATAGAGCCGTGCGAATCGCGGGGAAAAATGATATGGTCAGCAAGCCCGTTACGAAGGGTTGCCCGCAGGGGTCGGTACTGGGTCCAAGCTTCTGGAACCTAATATTCGACGACCTGCTAGCCGAACTCACGACAAGCGCGACAGAGTGCGAACCGATCGCGTACGCGGACGACATAGTGATCCTGGTCGCAGGAAAGGCGAGAACCGAACTGCAAGAGAAGGGACAAGATATAGTCACACGCGTTGCTACCTGGTGCGACAGGAAGAAACTCACGCTGTCGGCGGAGAAAACGGAAATGATGCTCGTCAAGGGCAAGCTGGATGCGGAGAGACCACCGATCATCAAGATCGATGGCAGAAGCATAAAAATGAAACAGGCTATAAAATACCTGGGAGTGTACCTAGAAAGCGGCCTGAGAATAAACAGGCATGTACACGAGACGACAAAAAAGTGCCAGAAACTATTCAACAGCCTCGCGAGAGTGGCCAAGGCGAAGTGGGGACTCGGACACGCGGCCATGCGTACCCTGTACAAAGGGCTGTACGAACCGATAACCACATACGCCGCAGCCGGCTGGAGCGACCTGCTGAAAGGTAAGGCGAAGAGCAGACTAATAAGATCGCAGAGGATGGCACTCCTCCGAGTGACAAAGGCATACAGGACAACGTCAACAGAGGCCCTCCAAGTCATCGCCGGAGCTATCCCGATCGACCTCCTCATCGAAGCCCGAGCACGGAAATACCGATGGGGGAAAGGCCAAGACGACGCGAGCAGCGAAAAGGAAATCGCCAGGCAAGCAATAGAGAAGTGGCAGGAACGCTGGCAGACCACGAGCAAGGGGAGGACGACTTATGCGTACTTCGACAGCATTAAGGACAGGCTTGAGAATCGCTGGGTAAGACCCGACCACTATATGACACAGTTCATCAGCGGTCATGGGGACTTTAACAGCAAACTCAAGACGTTCGGCTTGAGCGAAGTGGACACGTGCGACTGCGGCAGTGAGGAAACCCCCCACCATATCCTCGAGGAATGTCCTCTCTTCGAAGAAGACCGTCAAACACTGCGGAACGCGATACGCGAACTAAAGTTAGACTGGCCAGAAGAAAAGTGGGAGTTTATAACGAAGGACGTATACCCCCACTTCCTCCAGTTCACAAGGAGCGTCCTGCGGGCAAAGGAGGAGAAGAGAAGGAGAATTCTGTGGGAAACAGAGGGACCCTCGCCACATGGGCGATACTCGGGGACAGGAGCAACACAGCTGACTGAACCGACAGACGGGCCTCCAAGACGGAGTACAAGGCTGGCACGGAGACCGACTGAACAGCGCAGGGGAAAGAAGAAGAAGAGGAGGAAGAAGAAGAACCCGCGACGCTGAGACGCGCAGAGACCAACGGCATCGGACTCTAAACAGGGAACGAAATATAAATATAAAATATAAAAGAGCAAGAAACAGCACAAAACAAAAGAACACGGAAAAAGGACAAGGCAAGGAAGATCTAGGAAAGACCCCCTGCGACCGTCCGTGCAGGCGGTACTCATGCAAATGAGTACTGTGACGGTGCAGGGAATAATCGGCTGGAAAGCCAACCTGCTGGGACCGAGCAACACGCTGGCAGCTCCGCCTCCTCGTGGCCCCCGCTGGTAACGGCGCGGCGCGGTGCGCGCATCTCGCCGCGCCGGCTAAGCGAGCTGCCGCCCGAAAGGGTAGGTTCAACTTGTCCAAAGACCCGAAAGGAGAGGGCAGGGTTTTTCCAAGTCGCGCGCCGACCACCCGCGCGCCGTTCCCCGGGCAGTGGCCGTCAGGAAGTGGATAATAAATACCGAACATCCAAAGAGCGAAGCCAGTATGAGTTTTACACTCCAGGAATGGCGCGGTCGGCCCCAAGCCGAGCCCTTATACGCTCAAACTAATTGTCCCTATCTACTAGTCCACAAGATGGCGGCATACTGAGAACACGCGTTCACGTCGCTCCGTACTTAATGTTCGAGTTCTTGCGGAAAAGCAAAGAAATCGGGCGAGAAAATAACGCAAAAGTGGAGAGAAAGTGCTTGGGAATTAAAGTAATAATAAAGTACAGTGGAGATCGCTTCTATAGAAGCGTGAGTGGACAGAGAAAAACGTGGCTGAGGTTAGGGCAGAGTGGAAGACATCTTGAGACGCGCGACTGCAGCGCCGCCGCACGGGCTACTTGGTAACTGCGCGCCAACGTTCGTAAAGCAATACGCCGCGGGACTAGCGTCCGCGTTCGTAAAGCGATACGCCGAGGGACTCAGTGCAAGTGTTCGTGAAGCCGCTCGCAGCGGTACTTAGTGTATCCGCGTCCGCAAAGCAACACGCTGCGGTCTAAGTGCCACGTTCGTAAAGTGACACATCAGGACACAGCAAAAGTATCCAGTTTGAAACACAGAGAAGTGCTAGTGCAAGTGCTTGACTAGTGCCGCCATTACGCCTTCGGACTTAGTGTCTGTGCGCGTAAAACAATACGCCGCTGGGACTCTGTCTCGAGCGAGAAAAAAAAGCAATACGCCGTCGGACTTAGTGCCCGCGCGTATAGATAATAATAGTACAGTGCAAGCAAAAGTGCTTGACCAGTGCCGCCGTTACGCCGTCGGACTTAGTGTCTGTGCGCGTAAAACAATACGCCGCTGGAACTTAGTGTCTGTGCGCGTAAAACAATACGCCGCTGGGACTTAGGTCTCGGCGCGTAAAACAATACGCCGCTGGGACTCTGTCTCGAGCGAAAAAAAAAGCAATACGCCGTCGGACTTAGTGCCCGCGCGTATAGATAATAATAGTGGTGCAGTGCAAGCAAAAGTGCTTGACCAGTGCCGCCGTTACGCCGTCGGACTTAGTGTCTGTGCGCCTAAAACAATACGCCGCTGGGACTTAGTGTCTGTGCGCGTTAAACAATACGCCGCTGGGACTTAGTGTCTCGGCGCGTAAAACAATACGCCGCTGGGACTCTGTCTCGAGCGAAAAAAAAAGGCAATACGCCGTCGGACTTAGTGCCCGCGCGTATAGATAATAATAGTGGTGCAGTGCAAGCACAAGTGCTCGACCAGTGCCGCCGTTACGCCGTCGGACTTAGTATCTGTGCGCGTAAAACAATACGCCGCTGGGACTTAGTGTCTGTGCGCGTAAAACAATACGCCGCTGGGACTTAGTGTCTCGGCGCGTAAAACAATACGCCGCTGGGACTCTGTCTCGAGCGAGAAAAAAAGCAAAAAGCAATACGCCGTCGGACTTAGTGCCCGCGCGTATAGATAATAATAGTGGTGCAGTGCAAGCACAAGTGCTCGACTAGTGCCGCCGTTACGCCGTCGGACTTAGTATCTGTGCGCGTAAAACAATACGCCGCTGGGACTTAGTGTCTGTGCGCGTAAACAATACGCCGCTGGGACTTAGTGTCTCGGCGCGTAAAACAATACGCCGCTGGGACTTAGTGTCTCGGCGCGTAAAACAATACGCCGCTGGGACTCAGGCTCGAGCGAGTAAGATAAAAGGAATACGCCGTCGGACTTAGTGCCCGCGCGCGAGAAAGAATAGCGCAGGGCAAATACAAATACACGTGCGTGACCAGTGCCGCCGTTACGCCGTCGGACTTAGTGTCTCTGCGCGCAAAACAATACGCCGCGGGGACCTACAAATATCAGAATGGCTACGAAGGGTCAATCCCCAACCGCTACAAAAGCAAGAGTGGTTCTCCAACCACTGAAAACGCAAAAGGTGGAGGGGAAAAGCCCGGTTCAGGAGAGAAAGAAGAGAACAGAGGAGAAAGAAAAAGGGGAAGAGGCGAAGCAGCAGCAATCGCCTGTAGCAGCAGACGAACCCCGCACTGTGCCCGATTTAAGAGCACAGGCAGGGGAAATAGAGAAGGGCGTATTAGCCTTCTGTCTGGACCCAAGTAAGAAGGTTAACAAGGAGCAAACCGCAGCCATCATGCGGTATTTCCGGGACATGCGAGGGATAGTGGAAGAACTCTTACTCCACAACAGCTACCTCACCGGGAAGTTGGACCAGAGCACCGGTGCGGAGAAGAAAGAAACGGCGATACTGAGTGCCGTCAACAAGACGCTACAAACGAGCAAGCGGCTCGAAACGGCAGTCAAATCAAGGATGGAGCCTAAGCAGTCCTCCTACGCCGAAAAAGTCAAAATGAAGAATAGTATGGTGGGGCAAATCGCGGTCAAACCACCTACAAACGCGGTGATAATCCGGCCGGAGTCGTCAGACTCCGAGATAAAAACGAGTGAGGAAGCACGGGAGGCAGTCTTCACGCTGGTGAACCCACGTAAGAGAGGAATCCAGATCACCGCAGTGAAGAAAATCAGCGGGAATGGATTAGTCGTGGAAACGGCGAACCCCGAAGGCCTAAAAGCGTTCACGGAGAACGCCAAGCTAAAGGAAGCCGGCCTAAAAACCAGCACGCCGCAGAGGAGGCTGCCCCGGGTAATATTATATGATGTTCCACGGGAAATGCCGGAGAAGGAAATAATGGGCTGCATCAAGAAGCAGAACCAAGAAAGGCTAACAGATGAAGACGACGGAGCCATCAAATTCTGCTTCAGAACAGGCCGCAAGGACTCCGAGGAAACTAACTGGGTACTGGAAGTGCCCCCCCAGGTAAGAGATAAACTACTAACTGGCAAGATATTCATCTCGTGGAATGCTTGCCGGGTTCGGGATTACATAGCCGTCAGCCGCTGTTACAAGTGCCAAGGCTATGGGCACGTGGCAAAACACTGCCGCTTGGGCTATGAGATCTGCGCACATTGCGCGGAAAGCGGACATAGCACTAAAGAGTGCACGAACAAAAACAAGAACGCCGGCTGCGTCAACTGCAAGAAGGCAGGGAAAAAAGGCGATCATGCGGCCTCTAACGTAGACTGCCCTATGTACAAGAAGGCGTTAGAAATAATTATCTCCCGAACTACGTATGAGTAAAGCCCCGAGCAAAAATGGAAGAGGACACGGGGGTAGAAAGGGTATAAGGATCCTGCAGCACAACATGCAGCGTTCCAAAACTGTCCCCCACGAAATCAGGACTCAGATGGAAGCTGATGGCGACGAAATCTTGCTAATGCAAGAGCCATACAGCATCGACGGAAAAATACCCGGACTCGGAACAGGAATCTCGATCGCCTGTCGGGGTTCGAAGGGTGACCCACCAATGGCAGCAGTAGGAGTTAAGTCGAAGGAGCTAACGCCGCTCGAAATTGCCGGATTATGTACAACGCACTGTGCTTGTGTACAAGTAAGCGATGGAGAGACGGAGGTATACTTCGTCAGTCAGTACTTTCCGCCGACCGAAAACATCGAAGTCGGCCTCGAGCAATTAGACAAAGTACTGAATAGGCTTAGAGGGAAGAAAGCCATTATTGGCCTGGACTCCAACGCCAAATCTCCGCTGTGGTGCAGCAAGGACATCGACGACAGAGGTGAGGCCCTGGAGGCTGTCATCGCACAATACAACCTCCACATCCTCAACAAACCGGGACAGGCACACACATTTGAAACAACGAGAGGGCGATCGAACATAGACCTGACTATGGCGACTCCGGAAGCAATACCGCTCGTGAAGGAATGGAGAGTACACGAGGACGGAACCTCCAGCGATCACAGAATACTGGAGACGCGTCTTGATTTTAACGAGGGAAGTACTCCGCCGCAGCTTCAGGAAAGAAGATACAACACTCGGCACGCCAACTGGGAGGTTTTTCAAAGAGTGATCATAGAGGAAAAGGCGACACTCCGAGAGACAAACCCCCGGCAGCCGAACGAGGTTGAACGAATGGCCGAGCAGATGCAGGAAGTCCTCAGAAGAGCCTGCGATGCCGCCATTCCGAGGAAAAAATGGTATCACAGATCGGTGCCATGGTGGACGCCTGAGCTCACACGAGCAAAGAGGGAAGTCTATCGGGCAAGGAGGAAATATCAGGGGACCAGGGACCCCGCAACGAGGGAGCAGGAGAAGCTGCGGTATAGAGAAATCAGAAAGGAGTACGTAAAAGCAATCACCAGGACCAAGATACGCAGCTGGAGAGACTTTATAACCAAGGAGGGCAACGCAGAACCCTGGGGTATTGCCTACCGAACGGCCACGGGCAAGCTAAGGAGGGAAGAAACAGTGTCGACTCTGCGGACGCCACAAGGGGAAACCTCCAACTGGCGAACCACTGCGGCGGCGATGCTGTCCGCCCTACTACCCGACGACGAGGAAGAAACGGACACGCCGGAGCAGACAGCGATCAGACGCGACAGTACAACCCCCCCGAACGTCGAGGACACCCCAGAGTTCCGCTACGAGGAACTCAGTGGCGCCGTAAAACGACTAACGAAGGGGAAATGTCCTGGACCTGACCTAGTCGAGGCCGAAGTAATCCAACGCGCCTGGGGTGGAATCCATCAGGAACTCCTCAGGCTCATGAATAGCTGCCTCACCTGGGGAGTCTTCCCGAAGGTTTGGAAATTGGGGAACGTCATCACTATCCCGAAGGGACCAGAACGGGATAAGAGTAGCCCGAAGTCTTACAGGCCGATTTGCCTACTATCGATGGTGGGCAAGTTACTGGAAAGGCTGATGGCTGCCAGGATGACAACTATATTCCACGACCACGCCCTAACGTCGAACAGGCAGTACGGCTTTCGCCCCGGTAGATCCACAGTGGATGCGATCACAAAATTCCGCGAGATAGTCGAGCGAATGAGTGAGGAAAAGTACGTACTCGCAATCGCGCTCGACATATCAGGAGCATTCGATAACGTGTGGTGGCCCAACGTGATGCACGAGTTGAAGAGAAGAGACTGCCCCGCCAATCTATATCGACCGACGAGAAGCTACTTTTCGGACAGAGCCGTGCGAATCGCGGGGAAAAATGATATGGTCAGCAAGCCCGTTACGAAGGGTTGCCCGCAGGGGTCGGTACTGGGTCCAAGCTTCTGGAACCTAATATTCGACGACCTGCTAGCCGAACTCACGACAAGCGCGACAGAGTGCGAACCGATCGCGTACGCGGACGACATAGTGATCCTGGTCGCAGGAAACGCGAGAGCCGAACTGCAAGAGAAGGGACAAGATATAGTCACACGCGTTGCTACCTGGTGTGACAGGAAGAAACTCACGCTGTCGGCGGAGAAAACGGAAATGATGCTCGTCAAGGGCAAGCTGGATGCGGAGAGACCACCGATCATCAAGATCGATGGCAGAAGCATAAAAATGAAACAGGCTATAAAATACCTGGGAGTGTACCTAGAAAGCGGCCTGAAAATAAACAGGCATGTACACGAGATGACAAAAAAGTGCCAGAAACTATTCAACAGCCTCGCGAGAGTGGCCAAGGCGAAGTGGGGACTCGGACACGCGGCCATGCGTACCCTGTACAAAGGGCTGTACGAACCGATAACCACATACGCCGCAGCCGGCTGGAGCGACCTGCTGAAAGGTAAGGCGAAGAGCAGACTAATAAGA
>NW_027468945.1:427500-432500 GCF_051014615.1 Bombus vancouverensis nearcticus
TATGTTTCGACGAAATCTAGTCGAACGTTACGATTTCACTTTATTTTTTTAAAAAATTTCATCCACCGGACCAACATGACCGGGACGTTGGAACTTAGAATTTTTTCGCACCGCCACGAAAGTACCGAAAGTTCAACTCGAAATAACTCGAGAAAAAGCGTTATAAGGTGTCGAAATTATCAGCGAAATCGTTATGTTTCGACGAAATCTAGTCGAAAGTAGCGATTTCACTTTATTTTTTTAAAAAATTTCATCCACCGGACCAACATGACCGGGACGTTGGAACTTAGAATTTTTTCGCACCGCCACGAAAGTACCGAAAGTTCAACTCGAAATAACTCGAGAAAAAGCGTTATAAGGTATCGAAATTATCAGTGAAATCGTTATGTTTCGACGAAATCTAGTCGAACGTTACGATTTCACTTTATTTTTTTAAAAAATTTCATCCACCGGACCAACATGACCGGGACGTTGGGACTTAGAATTTTTTCGCACCGCCACGAAAGTACCGAAAGTTCAACTCGAAATAACTCGAGAAAAAGCGTTATAAGGTATCGAAATTATCAGTGAAATCGTTATGTTTCGACGAAATCTAGTCGAACGTTACGATTTCACTTTATTTTTTTAAAAAATTTCATCCACCGGACCAACATGACCGGGACGTTGGAACTTAGAATTTTTTCGCACCGCCACGAAAGTACCGAAAGTTCAACTCGAAATAACTCGAGAAAAAGCGTTATAAGGTGTCGAAATTATCAGCGAAATCGTTATGTTTCGACGAAATCTAGTCGAACGTTACGATTTCACTTTATTTTTTTAAAAAATTTCATCCACCGGACCAACATGACCGGGACGTTGGAACTTAGAATTTTTTCGCACCGCCACGAAAGTACCGAAAGTTCAACTCGAAATAACTCGAGAAAAAGCGTTATAAGGTATCGAAATTATCAGTGAAATCGTTATGTTTCGACGAAATCTAGTCGAACGTTACGATTTCACTTTATTTTTTTAAAAAATTTCATCCTCCGGACCAACATGACCGGGACGTTGGAACTTAGAATTTTTTCGCACCGCCACGAAAGTACCGAAAGTTCAACTCGAAATAACTCGTTAAAAAGTGTTACGAGGTACGGATGTTTTTACATAAATCGTTATAACTCGATAAAATACGTCGGGATTAAGCGTTTATATCGTCGGCAGACGGATATAAAAACGTTCGGACCGACACGACCGGTCGTTGGAACATAGAAAAATTCCGAGCCGGTACGTTGGGACTTGGAAAAATGCCGAGTGCGAAAAAGTTTTTTCGAGTTTACTCGGTTAAAAGCGTTACAAGGTATGAATTTTTTTGCATAAATCGACGTAACACGACAAAATACGTCGGGATTAATGGTTTATTTCCGTCCGAGAACGATTTTTAAAAACGGACCTATGCGGCCGGTCGTTCGAACTTGGAAAATTTTCGGACCGAACACTCTTTTCGAGTTAATTCGTTAAAAAGCGTTACGAGGTACGAATATTTTTACATAAATCGTTATAACTCGATAAAATACGTCGGGATTAAGCGTTTATATCGTCGGCAGACGGATATAAAAACGTTCGGACCGACACGACCGGTCGTTGGAACATAGAAAAATTCCGAGCCGGTACGTTGGGACTTGGAAAAATGCCGAGTGCGAAAAAGTTTTTTCGAGTTTACTCGGTTAAAAGCGTTACAAGGTATGAATTTTTTTGCATAAATCGACGTAACACGACAAAATACGTCGGGATTAATGGTTTATTTCCGTCCGAGAACGATTTTTAAAAACGGACCTATGCGGCCGGTCGTTCGAACTTGGAAAATTTTCGGACCGAACACTCTTTTCGAGTTAATTCGTTAAAAAGCGTTACGAGGTACGAATATTTTTACATAAATCGTTATAACTCGATAAAATACGTCGGGATTAAGCGTTTATATCGTCGGCAGACGGATATAAAAACGTTCGGACCGACACGACCGGTCGTTGGAACATAGAAAAATTCCGAGCCGGTACGTTGGGACTTGGAAAAATGCCGAGTGCGAAAAAGTTTTTTCGAGTTTACTCGGTTAAAAGCGTTACAAGGTATGAATTTTTTTGCATAAATCGACGTAACACGACAAAATACGTCGGGATTAATGGTTTATTTCCGTCCGAGAACGATTTTTAAAAACGGACCTATGCGGCCGGTCGTTCGAACTTGGAAAATTTTCGGACCGAACACTCTTTTCGAGTTAATTCGTTAAAAAGCGTTACGAGGTACGAATATTTTTACATAAATCGTTATAACTCGATAAAATACGTCGGGATTAAGCGTTTATATCGTCGGCAGACGGATATAAAAACGTTCGGACCGACACGACCGGTCGTTGGAACATAGAAAAATTCCGAGCCGGTACGTTGGGACATGGAAAAATGCCGAGTGCGAAAAAGTTTTTTCGAGTTTACTCGGTTAAAAGCGTTACAAGGTATGAATTTTTTTGCATAAATCGACGTAACACGACAAAATACGTCGGGATTAATGGTTTATTTCCGTCCGAGAACGATTTTTAAAAACGGACCTATGCGGCCGGTCGTTCGAACTTGGAAAATTTTCGGACCGAACACTCTTTTCGAGTTAATTCGTTAAAAAGCGTTACGAGGTACGAATATTTTTACATAAATCGTTATAACTCGATAAAATACGTCGGGATTAAGCGTTTATATCGTCGGCAGACGGATATAAAAACGTTCGGACCGACACGACCGGTCGTTGGAACATAGAAAAATTCCGAGCCGGTACGTTGGGACTTGGAAAAATGCCGAGTGCGAAAAAGTTTTTTCGAGTTTACTCGGTTAAAAGCGTTACAAGGTATGAATTTTTTTGCATAAATCGACGTAACACGACAAAATACGTCGGGATTAATGGTTTATTTCCGTCCGAGAACGATTTTTAAAAACGGACCTATGCGGCCGGTCGTTCGAACTTGGAAAATTTTCGGACCGAACACTCTTTTCGAGTTAATTCGTTAAAAAGCGTTACGAGGTACGAATATTTTTACATAAATCGTTATAACTCGATAAAATACGTCGGGATTAAGCGTTTATATCGTCGGCAGACGGATATAAAAACGTTCGGACCGACACGACCGGTCGTTGGAACATAGAAAAATTCCGAGCCGGTACGTTGGGACTTGGAAAAATGCCGAGTGCGAAAAAGTTTTTTCGAGTTTACTCGGTTAAAAGCGTTACAAGGTATGAATTTTTTTGCATAAATCGACGTAACACGACAAAATACGTCGGGATTAATGGTTTATTTCCGTCCGAGAACGATTTTTAAAAACGGACCTATGCGGCCGGTCGTTCGAACTTGGAAAATTTTCGGACCGAACACTCTTTTCGAGTTAATTCGTTAAAAAGCGTTACGAGGTACGAATATTTTTACATAAATCGTTATAACTCGATAAAATACGTCGGGATTAAGCGTTTATATCGTCGGCAGACGGATATAAAAACGTTCGGACCGACACGACCGGTCGTTGGAACATAGAAAAATTCCGAGCCGGTACGTTGGGACTTGGAAAAATGCCGAGTGCGAAAAAGTTTTTTCGAGTTTACTCGGTTAAAAGCGTTACAAGGTATGAATTTTTTTGCATAAATCGACGTAACACGACAAAATACGTCGGGATTAATGGTTTATTTCCGTCCGAGAACGATTTTTAAAAACGGACCTATGCGGCCGGTCGTTCGAACTTGGAAAATTTTCGGACCGAACACTCTTTTCGAGTTAATTCGTTAAAAAGCGTTACGAGGTACGAATATTTTTACATAAATCGTTATAACTCGATAAAATACGTCGGGATTAAGCGTTTATATCGTCGGCAGACGGATATAAAAACGTTCGGACCGACACGACCGGTCGTTGGAACATAGAAAAATTCCGAGCCGGTACGTTGGGACTTGGAAAAATGCCGAGTGCGAAAAAGTTTTTTCGAGTTTACTCGGTTAAAAGCGTTACAAGGTATGAATTTTTTTGCATAAATCGACGTAACACGACAAAATACGTCGGGATTAATGGTTTATTTCCGTCCGAGAACGATTTTTAAAAACGGACCTATGCGGCCGGTCGTTCGAACTTGGAAAATTTTCGGACCGAACACTCTTTTCGAGTTAATTCGTTAAAAAGCGTTACGAGGTACGAATATTTTTACATAAATCGTTATAACTCGATAAAATACGTCGGGATTAAGCGTTTATATCGTCGGCAGACGGATATAAAAACGTTCGGACCGACACGACCGGTCGTTGGAACATAGAAAAATTCCGAGCCGGTACGTTGGGACTTGGAAAAATGCCGAGTGCGAAAAAGTTTTTTCGAGTTTACTCGGTTAAAAGCGTTACAAGGTATGAATTTTTTTGCATAAATCGACGTAACACGACAAAATACGTCGGGATTAATGGTTTATTTCCGTCCGAGAACGATTTTTAAAAACGGACCTATGCGGCCGGTCGTTCGAACTTGGAAAATTTTCGGACCGAACACTCTTTTCGAGTTAATTCGTTAAAAAGCGTTACGAGGTACGAATATTTTTACATAAATCGTTATAACTCGATAAAATACGTCGGGATTAAGCGTTTATATCGTCGGCAGACGGATATAAAAACGTTCGGACCGACACGACCGGTCGTTGGAACATAGAAAAATTCCGAGCCGGTACGTTGGGACTTGGAAAAATGCCGAGTGCGAAAAAGTTTTTTCGAGTTTACTCGGTTAAAAGCGTTACAAGGTATGAATTTTTTTGCATAAATCGACGTAACACGACAAAATACGTCGGGATTAATGGTTTATTTCCGTCCGAGAACGATTTTTAAAAACGGACCTATGCGGCCGGTCGTTCGAACTTGGAAAATTTTCGGACCGAACACTCTTTTCGAGTTAATTCGTTAAAAAGCGTTACGAGGTACGAATATTTTTACATAAATCGTTATAACTCGATAAAATAC
>NW_027468945.1:437500-440000 GCF_051014615.1 Bombus vancouverensis nearcticus
AGGGGACCGGCTGTCTTTCCTCGTTGTCGTGAGTCGGACACCCGTGCCGTCGCTAGAGTTTTTCAAACTCTGCTTCTGGATATTGGGACGAAAGACCGCGCGAGGACGACGGATGCGAGTTCCATCGAATTTTTGATGTACACACTACCTGAACGAGACTTAGTTTCATCCAGTTTGTCGTCTATCATCGCATATATATAATATACCGTTCAGAGGGGACCGGCTGTCTATCCTCGTTGTCGTGAGTCGGACACCCGTGCCGTCGCTAGAGTTTTTCAAACTCTGCTTCTGGATGTTGGGACGAAAGACCGCGCGAGGACGATGGATGAGAGTCCCATCGAATTTTTGATTTACAAGACACACACACTACCTGAACGAGACTAAAGTTTCATCGAGTTTATCGTCGTCGCATAACCCGTTCGGAGGGAACCGGCTGTCTATCCTCGTTGTCGTGAGTCGGACACCCGTGCCGTCGCTAGAGCTTTTCAAACTCTGCTTCTGGATGTTGGGACGAAAGACCGCGCGAGGACGATGGCTGCGAGTACCATCGAATTTTTGTTTTTTTTTTTTAAAAAAAAACATCACCCGAACGGAGATGTGTTCTATCTTTCGTCGATTTTTCATGCTTTCAGTCGTCGCGTGGTCGCCATCCGTTCGGAGGGGATCGCCGGCTTCGAAACCTCGATGTCGTGAGTCGGACACCCGTGCCGTCGCTAGAGTTTTTCAAACTCTGCTTCTGGATATTGGGACGAAAGACCGCTCGAGGCGGACGGCCGCGCAAATCCCATCGAATCTTTACTATCACCCGAACGATGGAGAGATGCACGCGCGCTGTTTCTTGAATAATTGGACGAGAGAGTAGAATCAAACACATATAAAACATGGGCTAGCCACCGTCCTTACTCGTTCGCGAGATCGTGTGCTGTACAGAGGATTCAGAATCGGGTGTATATATCCCCGTCGTTTCCTGACGAACGGAGCTTCGATCTCGATGGTTGTTATATATCATAATGTACTTTACGCCCGGCCGGCGAACGCGCGTATCTTCGCGCGTTCGTCGGTTTCTTTTTTTTCGAACGTTTTTGTGTCGTCAATCCTATGGCGACTTCTGCGCGTTCGATTCCCGTTGGTCGAACGTGACGGAACTCGGCTTCGCTAGAACCGAGAAGAGTACATTTGAGTATTGAACTGTTGCAAAATTTATAAAAGATTACCCTGAACGGTGGATCACTTGGCTCGTGGGTCGATGAAGAACGCAGCTAATTGCGCGTCAACGTGTGAACTGCAGGACACATGAACATCGACATTTCGAACGCACATTGCGGTCCACGGATACAATTCCTGGACCACGCCTGGCTGAGGGTTGCTCACGTAAACCTAAGACTGCTTGCGTTGCGTATCGTTACTCTCCGTATCTGTCTCTCTCTGTCCCTTCTTGCCTTAACAACCCGCCGTCGTTCTTTATATAAGAGAACGTTTCAGAGTCGGACGAAGGTACAAGAACGAGGATACGAATAAGAGCGGACGGAGAGAACATACGCGACGTACGAGCGATTGTTGGACGCTCGTCGGCGTTCGTCGCGGTCGTGCAGAGACCGTGCAAGCCGTACGCATGCTCGATATATAATCTATCGTGTTCACGGGAGACTACGAAACTCTACCTCTGTCTCTCTCTGTCCCTTCTTGCCTTGACAACCCGCCGTCGTTCTTCTTAAAAACTGTAAGAGAACGTTTCCGAGTCGGACGAAGGTATACGAAGGGATACGAATAAGAGCGGAGAGAACCGTCACGGACCTGCGTGAGTGCTCGCGGCGTCGTGAGTCGTCCTTACGAGGGCGACCGCCCGCTTATGCACCGCTTCGTGTATCGGTTATCGAACGTATATACTCGTAGTGTTCTCCTCGTGACCGATTTTTTTTTCATATCAGGCGATATATGCTACGTTTGCCGGTGTTCGACGCACGAAGGTCCGCGCCCCCGACGTCGTCTTAAACGAATATTATATTTGGCGAGACTGAGAGAGAAAGCAAATATGGGAACTCGGTCGAGAGAGGAGAGAAGAGAGAACCAAAAACCTAAACTCGATGGCGTGCGAAACTTTGCCATAATCTACCGTCTTTTCTCAAGACTCTCGTACAGCCCCAGGGATCGAATGCCCACTCCGTCTCTTCGCGAAAGCGACTGACAACAACGAGGACCGTCGCATCGATGGGTCGTCGTTGCGTTTTACACGCTCTGTGCTTTTTTACAAGCTCCGAAAGTATCAGCCGTAGATCCGGGAACGCACGCGCGAGATTTCTTCGAACGCTCTGACGACTTAGGGAGGTATGATCCCCAGCGTCGCGCGGAGATCGGAGAGTACACGTACTCGTATCGGGACGAATTTTCCCCGTCGTCGTGTATCTCTCTGCCCGCGCGCCTGGCCCCCCCAAAGCCACGTTCGTCGGAAATCTTACATATTTGTAATGCGTGTGCGAACTAGCGTGTGTCTAAGATCGGC
>NW_027468945.1:442500-457500 GCF_051014615.1 Bombus vancouverensis nearcticus
CCTTCATGAAGCTCTGACGAGTAGGAGGGTCGCGGCGGTGTGCGCAGAAGGGTCTGGGCGCGAGCCTGCCTGGAGCCGCCGTCGGTGCAGATCTTGGTGGTAGTAGCAAATACTCCAGCGAGGCCCTGGAGGACTGACGTGGAGAAGGGTTTCGTGTGAACAGCCGTTGCACACGAGTCAGTCGATCCTAAGCCCTAAGAGAAATCCTATGCAGATGAGGTGTCCTAAGATCATACACAAAAATCGCAACAACAAATTGAGCGAAACATATATAATAATATATGAGCGAAAGATACACACCCATTGGGCGAAAGGGAATCCGGTTCCTATTCCGGAACCCGGCAGCGGAACCGCATACCATTCGGGCCCTCGTAAGAGTGTTCGTCGGGGTAACCCAAAATGACCTGGAGACGCCGTCGGGAGATCCGGGAAGAGTTTTCTTTTCTGTATAAGCGTTCGAGTTCCCTGGAAACCTCTAGCAGGGAGATAGGGTTTGGAACGCGAAGAGCACCGCAGTTGCGGCGGTGTCCGGATCTTCCCCTCGGACCTTGAAAATCCAGGAGAGGGCCACGTGGAGGTGTCGCGCCGGTTCGTACCCATATCCGCAGCAGGTCTCCAAGGTAAAGAGCCTCTAGTCGATAGATTAATGTAGGTAAGGGAAGTCGGCAAATTGGATCCGTAACTTCGGAATAAGGATTGGCTCTGAGGAGCGGGGCGTGTCGGGCTTGGTCGGGAAGCGGGTTTGGCTGACGTGCCGGGCCTGGGCGAGCTGAACGGGACGCGGCGTATCTATCTCTCTCGGGAGTGGATATCGTCGCGCACCCCGGATCCGAGCTCGGTCCCGTGCCTTGGCCTCCCGCGGATCTTCCTTGCTGCGAGGCTTCCGTGGCGGTTATACCGTCGCGGTCGTTCTCTTCGGCCGCCATTCAACGCTCAGCTCAGAACTGGCACGGACTAGGGGAATCCGACTGTCTAATTAAAACAAAGCATTGCGATGGCCCCCAAGGGTGTTGACGCAATGTGATTTCTGCCCAGTGCTCTGAATGTCAACGTGAAGAAATTCAAAAAAGCGCGGGTAAACGGCGGGAGTAACTATGACTCTCTTAAGGTTTCCACAGGCCTCGTCATTAGATTAGTGACGTTACAAGGGCGGTGTGTCGCTTGGACTTGGTCGCGCTTGCTATATAGCGAGGTGCGGCCGGTCTTGGCGGCGCATCGCCATATTTTTTTTTTTTTTTTTTTAAGCCGAATTCGTGCTACACGAAACGGAAAAGGTGAACAGCAGCCTCGTCATCTGACTAGTGACGTTATAAAAGAAAGCAATACGCCGCTGGCACTTTGCCGCGCGTGCTCGAAAAGCAATACGCCGCTGGGACTTGGCTGTGCGCGCCAGAAAGTAATATGCCGCTGGCCCTTAGCCGCGTTCGCCCAAAAACGATACGCCGCTGGGACTTAGGCGGATGAGCTGGAAGGTGGCATGGCTTGCCTACGTGTGTGCTGGAAGAGCCGCGCGAGGGTTGCTGGTTGAGCGAAGCGATCTTGCTCGTTGGGTGGCGGGACGTTGGAAAACGGCTTGTCTCCAACGATGGAAGAGTCATAGTTGCTTGGGGGCAGGCGGGGCTTCGGCCCCGTTTGCTCAAGTCGCACTCCTACCTCCTCGTGGTACCGCCGGTAACATACTCATTTGTGTCAGCGCGGGGCGCATCCCCCCGGACACCGAGTATGGCCAAATGGAGTGCGGCGATGAAGGAGCGAGAGACGAAACCAAAAAATCGGCTTGCCGATCTAACGATGAATTTCATCGTGAAGTATGGAATTATCTCCCTGAAAGGAACTCGTTCCTTGATTAGCTATGGCACGACTTGGCAGTAATAAGGTTAACGATTGGGCATGTTTGAGGAAAATAATAGAATAAATATCATGGTAAATAAAGACATAGAAAGCGCCTCGGACGCGGCATCTCTCGGTCCCGGAGACGTCGCGGCGGATTCTTCCGCTCGGGAGGGGACCTCTGTTGACGATTTGGCTTCATCCCCGGACACGATTGACATCATGGTACCGATCGTGGGTGACCAGGTTGCCTGCCCTGTCTGCCAGAAAAGGGAAATCGACCTTTTCTTTTTGTCATTGTCAGACTTAGGGCGGCACCTGGAGCAACATCATGTGACAGCCCGCATCCAATGGAGATGCAAAGACTGTGGGAAAGGCTTTCCGAAGCTTCATGGGGCCAGATGCCACCTGCCTCATTGTAGAGGAACAAGTCAAGGACCCAGTGGTTCATATAGATGCGAAACCTGCCCCATGAGCTTTGGGACGCTTAGAGGGCTATCTACCCACGAGCGGCATGCGCACCCTGCCGTAAGAAATGTCAAAAGGAGGGGAACGGACCCCCCTGAGAAAAAATGGACGGCGGAGGAGTTGGCTCAGTTGAGGGAACTTTGGGAGATATATAAAGACCACAAATTCCCCAACAAAATGATCAGTGAGATCCTCACCAGCAAGACGATCGAACAAATCAGATACCAGCGTAAAAAGCTGAGGCTGATTGGTGAGGAAACAAGTTCCCAAGAGCCCACTCAGGTGACAGAGGGAGGGTGCGATCCCGTTGATCCAGGCAATGCGTGTTTCGAAGAACCTGGAGTCAGCGGTCTAGAATATGAACAGTGGAGACTCCAGCTAGAGTCCGCAATAATGACACAAGTCGAGGTGCCACCTGTTTTAAGGTGGGTCCACACTCGACTGATGACAATCTGGGTCTCTCTCAAGGGAAATAGGGAAGCCCTTGAGAGTGCTATAAATGAATTTTTAGAATTCACGCTCTATGGAGCCATAAAAGAAATTAATAGTAAAAAGAGGGCAAGTTCAGTTAAGAACAAGAGGATTGGTCACCAAGGAAAGAAAAAAGGTAATAGAAATGCTAGAAAAAGATACTCATACGCTCGTTGCCAGGAGTTGTTTACAGAAAATCCAAGGAGGTTGGCCGATGCCGTAATAAATGATGATCGGGCCTTCCTCCAACCGGCTAGGGATCTGCCTGATGCCGAGGAAGTGAGGAGGCTTTATGAGGATTTATGGGGCCAGACAGGACCTGTTGAAGCCCCCGTCCCAGGAAGTAGAGCCTCTGAGCTTTCCTTATGCGAGGTCTTCCCGCCAATTGCTGTTGAGGATGTGGCGGAGAAATTGAGCAGAATAAGAATGAAGGCTGCAGCAGGACCGGATGGCTTCCAGAAGGAACACCTTCTGATCCCTGGCCTGCCCACCATTTTAACTATATTGTACAATATCTTACTTTATTGCTCCTATTTTCCTCCTATATGGAAGGAAAATAGAACAACATTAATACCAAAACCAAATAAGTCGAGCAGCCTGGTCGAGAATTGGAGGCCTATAACTATAGGCCCCATTCTCGGCCGTATTTTCTCCTCCATAATTGACGGGAGGATAAGGAGGGGCATTGTGTTGAATCCAAGGCAGAAAGGATTCACCGCTGAAAGCGGTTGTAAAATAAACATCGACCTGTTGAGCGCTGCCTTGGATTATAGCAAGAAAAAGAAAGGCGGGGTATTCACTATTGTGGATATCTCCAAAGCCTTCGACACAGTGCCCCACTCGGCAATCGTCCCCTGCCTAAGGAGGAAGGGCGTGCCGATCCCCATTACTGACTTGATCAGGAACATGTATAGCGAGGGCAAGACCACAATAAAATCTAAAAACAGCACTGGGGTCGAGATTAAGATCCTCAGGGGAGTTAAGCAGGGCGACCCTTTGTCACCGCTGCTATTCAACCTGTGCTTGGAGCCACTGCTGGATTTGATCGAGCAACAAACCAGCGGAATAAACGTAAATGAGACAAGAAAGATTCCTGTCCTGGCTTTTGCTGACGACGTAGTGTTGCTCGGCGCCGATATCGGGGAAGCGCAACGCCAAGTGGATGTGCTTGACGAGTATCTGAACGGCCTCGGTATGACCATCTCAAGGGATAAATGCCAGGCATTTCAAGTAGTCGCAGAAAGGCGTACTTGGTTCATCAAAGAACCAAAAATTAAACATGGGAACAACACCATCCCAACAGTCGATCCTGACGAAGCCTTCAGGTACTTAGGCGCCAAAATGGGGCCCTGGAAAGGCATACACTGTGGCATAATCGTTCCCGAGCTTCTGAGTGTGGTGAGGAGAGTTAGAAAGCTCTCACTCAAGCCATGCCAGAAGCTCGAATTGATCACAAAACATATCTTTCCCCGATATATTTATAACCTGCTCGTAAGCCCGCCGAGTGACAGCGTTTTAAGATTGCTGGACAGCGAAGTCAGGCAGGAAATAAAGGCTATATTCCATCTAACGCCTTCAACTGCCACTGGTTTTTTCTATGCCCCCAAATCCTGGGGCGGATTAGGGTTGCCGAGGTTCGAGCACATCGTCAAACTTGGCACCCTAAAAAGTGCAATTAAAATAAAGGACTCGATCGACCCGGCGGTCTCCAGCCTGGTTGATGAAAAGTACAATGAGAAATTGAAAAAGCTGGCAAACTCACTGAGGATCAATTGGCCAGCCTCTGTGGAAGATATCGAAAGAGCCCGAAAAAGATTAAAAGCGGGGCATGTGAAGCAATGGGCTGAACTAAGAAGTCAGGGGCAGGGCGTACCTGACTTCTCGAGAAGCAAAGCTGGCAATGTGTGGCTTAAGGATTGCGAACTGCTCAAGCCATCAAGATTTATAGATGCGCTTAAACTCAGGACCAACACTGTTGGCACAAGAACAGTGCTGGCACGAGTCGACAAAAATTTGGACATCAATTGTAGAAAATGTCGAGCCCAGCCCGAGACCCTTGGACATATACTCGGGCTGTGCCAGTACACTAAGGGCCTGAGGATAAAGCGGCATGATGAAGCGAAAATGACCCTTGCCGAAAGTCTACGAAAAAATAATGAAGTTTTTGTTGAACCTACGCTCCGGGTGGGAGGTGCTCTTTTCAAGCCGGACCTCGTAGTTAAAAACGAGGAAAGGGTTCTCGTGGTCGACGTTACCGTCCGCTATGAGAATAAGGATTACCTCTCGCGCGCGGAGAAGGAAAAGGTCAACAAATATCGGCCATGCCTCGAACACCTAAAGGCAAGATTTAATGTCGGCAAGGGAGAAGTAATACCGGTGGTCTTGGGCAGTCGTGGTGCCATAACGCCTTCCACGGAAAGTAACCTCAAGCGTATGGGTATTGGTGGCCAAATTATCAAAACATTAGTACTGAACGTATTGAGAAGCTCCATAGAGCTGTGTAACATATTTTTAGATACATAAGTCAGACCCAGTTTTTTAAATTATTATTTATTTCTTTATTTATTTATTTATTTATTTATTTTGTTGTTACGTCCATGCATGATAGTGAATAAATTTGCTGTAACCTTTGGGTTACATAGCAAATATGTTATATTTTAATGTCCCTACGAGGGGGATAAACCTCGGAAGTACGGTCCTCGTATCGAGGATCGCAGGTTTTAGCCAAATGCCTCGTCATCTAATTAGTGACGCGCATGAATGGATTAACGAGATTCCCTCTGTCCCTATCTACTTAGTCCACAAGATGGCGGCATACTGAGAACACGCGTTCACGTCGCTCCGTACTTAATGTTCGAGTTCTTGCGGAAAAGCAAAGAAATCGGGCGAGAAAATAACGCGAAAGTGGAGTGAAAGTGCTTGGGAATTACGGTACTAATAAAGTACAGTGGAGATCGCTTTTATAGAAGCGTGAGTGGACAGAGAAAAACGTGGCTGAGGTTAGGGCAGAGTGGAAGACATCTTGAGACGCGCGACTGCAGCGCCGCCGCGCGGGCTACTTGGTAACTGCGCGCCAACGTTCGTAAAGCAATACGCCGCGGGACTAGCGTCCGCGTTCGTAAAGCGATACGCCGAGGGACTCAGTGCAGGTGTTCGTGAAGCCGCTCGCAGCGGTACTTAGTGTACCCGCGTCCGCAAAGCAACACGCTGCGGTCTAGGTGCCACGTTCGTAAAGTGACACATCAGGACACAGCAAAAGTATCCAGTTTGAAACACAGAGAAGTGCTAGTGCAAGTGCTTGACTAGTGCCGCCATTACGCCTTCGGACTTAGTGTCTGTGCGCGTAAAACAATACGCCGCTGGGACTCTGTCTCGAGCGAAAAAAAAGCAATACGCCGTCGGACTTAGTGCCCGCGCGTATAGATAATAATAGTACAGTGCAAGCAAAAGTGCTTGACCAGTGCCGCCGTTACGCCGTCGGACTTAGTGTCTGTGCGCGTAAAACAATACGCCGCTGGAACTTAGTGTCTGTGCGCGTAAAACAATACGCCGCTGGGACTTAGTGTCTCGGCGCGTAAAACAATACGCCGCTGGGACTCCGTCTCGAGCGAGGAAAAAAGCAATACGCCGTCGGACTTAGTGCCCGCGCGTATAGATAATAATAGTACAGTGCAAGCAAAAGTGCTTGACCAGTGCCGCCGTTACGCCGTCGGACTTAGTGCCTGTGCGCGTAAAACAATACGCCGCTGGAACTTAGTGTCTGTGCGCGTAAAACAATACGCCGCTGGGACTTAGTGTCTCGGCGCGTAAAACAATACGCCGCTGGGACTCTGTCTCGAGCGAGGAAAAAAGCAATACGCCGTCGGACTTAGTGCCCGCGCGTATAGATAATAATAGTGGTGCAGTGCAAGCACAAGTGCTCGACCAGTGCCGCCGTTACGCCGTCGGACTTAGTATCTGTGCGCGTAAAACAATACGCCGCTGGGACTTAGTGTCTGTGCGCGTAAAACAATACGCCGCTGGGACTTAGTGTCTGTGCGCGTAAAACAATACGCCGCTGGGACTTAGTGTCTCGGCGCGTAAAACAATACGCCGCTGGGACTCTGTCTCGAGCGAGTAAAAAAGCAAAAAAAAAGCAATACGCCGTCGGACTTAGTGCCCGCGCGTATAGATAATAATAGTGGTGCGGTGCAAGCACAAGTGCTCGACCAGTGCCGCCGTTACGCCGTCGGACTTAGTATCTGTGCGCGTAAAACAATACGCCGCTGGGACTTAGTGTCTCGGCGCGTAAAACAATACGCCACTGGGACTTAGTGTCTCGGCGCGTAAAACAATACGCCGCTGGGACTCAGGCTCGAGCGAGTAAGATAAAAGGAATACGCCGTCGGACTTAGTGCCCGCGCGCGAGAAAGAATAGCGCAGGGCAAATACAAATACAAGTGCGTGACCAGTGCCGCCGTTACGCCGTCGGACCTAGTGTCTCAGCGCGCAAAACAATACGCCGCGGGGACCTACAAATATCAGAATGGCTACGAAGGGTCAATCCCCAACCGCTACAAAAGCAAGAGTGGTTCTCCAACCACTGAAAACGCAAAAGGTGGAGGGGAAAAGCCCGGTTCAGGAGAGAAAGAGGAGAACAGAGGAGAAAGAAAAAGGGGAAGAGGCGAAGCAGCAGCAATCGCCTGTAGCAGCAGACGAACCCCGCACTGTGCCCGATTTAAGAGCACAGGCAGGGGAAATAGAGAAGGGCGTATTAGCCTTCTGTCTGGACCCAAGTAAGAAGGTTAACAAGGAGCAAACCGCAGCCATCATGCGGTATTTCCGGGACATGCGAGGGATAGTGGAAGAACTCTTACTCCACAACAGCTACCTCACCGGGAAGTTGGACCAGAGCACCGGCGCGGAGAAGAAAGAAACGGCGATACTGAGTGCCGTCAACAAGACGCTACAAACGAGCAAGCGGCTCGAAACGGCAGTCAAATCAAGGATGGAGCCTAAGCAGTCCTCCTACGCCGAAAAAGTCAAAATGAAGAATAGTATGGTGGGGCAAATCGCGGTCAAACCACCTACAAACGCGGTGATAATCCGGCCGGAGTCGTCAGACTCCGAGATAAAAACGAGTGAGGAAGCACGGGAAGCAGTCTTCACGCTGGTGAACCCACGTAAGAGAGGAATCCAGATCACCGCAGTGAAGAAAATCAGCGGGAATGGATTAGTCGTGGAAACGGCGAACCCCGAAGGCCTAAAAGCGTTCACGGAGAACGCCAAGCTAAAGGAAGCCGGCCTAAAAACCAGCACGCCGCAGAGGAGGCTGCCCCGGGTAATATTATATGATGTTCCACGGGAAATGCCGGAGAAGGAAATAATGGGCTGCACCAAGAAGCAGAACCAAGAAAGGCTAACAGACGAAGACGTCGGAGCCATCAAATTCTGCTTCAGAACAGGCCGCAAGGACTCCGAGGAAACTAACTGGGTACTGGAAGTGCCCCCCCAGGTAAGAGATAAACTACTAACTGGCAAGATATTCATCTCGTGGAATGCTTGCCGGGTTCGGGATTACATAGCCGTCAGCCGCTGTTACAAGTGCCAAGGCTATGGGCACGTGGCAAAACACTGCCGCTTGGGCTATGAGATTTGCGCACATTGCGCGGAAAGCGGACATAGCACTAAAGAGTGCACGAACAAAAACAAGAACGCCGGCTGCGTCAACTGCAAGAAGGCAGGGAAAAAAGGCGATCATGCGGCCTCTAACGTAGACTGCCCTATGTACAAGAAGGCGTTAGAAATAATTATCTCCCGAACCACGTATGAGTAAAGCCCCGAGCAAAAATGGAAGAGGACACGGGGGTAGAAGGGGTATAAGGATCCTGCAGCATAACATGCAGCGTTCCAAAACTGTCCCCCACGAAATCAGGACACAGATGGAAGCTGATGGCGACGAAATCTTGCTAATGCAAGAGCCATACAGCATCGACGGAAAAATACCCGGACTCGGAACAGGAATCTCGATCGCCTGTCGGGGTTCGAAGGGTGACCCACCAATGGCAGCAGTAGGAGTTAAGTCGAAGGAGCTAACGCCGCTCGAAATTGCCGGACTATGTACAACACACTGCGCTTGTGTACAAGTAAGCGATGGAGAGACGGAGGTATACTTCGTCAGCCAGTACTTTCCGCCGACCGAAAACATCGAAGTCGGCCTCGAGCAATTAGACAAAGTACTGAATAGGCTCAGAGGGAAGAAAGCCATTATTGGCCTGGACTCCAACGCCAAATCTCCGCTGTGGTGCAGCAAGGACACCGACGACAGAGGTGAGGCCCTGGAGGCTGTCATCGCACAATACAACCTCCACATCCTCAACAAACCAGGACAGGCACACACATTTGAAACAACGAGAGGGCGATCGAACATAGACCTGACTATGGCGACTCCGGAAGCAATACCGCTCGTGAAGGAATGGAGAGTACACGAGGACGGAACCTCCAGCGATCACAGAATACTGGAGACGCGTCTCGATTTTAACGAGGGGAGTACTCCGCCGCAGATTCAGGAAAGAAGATACAACACTCGGCACGCCAACTGGGAGGTCTTTCAAAGAGTGATCATAGAGGAAAAGGCGACACTCCGAGAGACAAACCCCCGGCAGCCGAACGAGGTTGAACGAATGGCCGAGCAGATGCAGGAAGTCCTCAGAAGAGCCTGCGATGCCGCCATTCCGAGGAAAAAATGGTATCACAGATCGGTGCCATGGTGGACGCCTGAGCTCACACGAGCAAAGAGGGAAGTCTACCGGGCAAGGAGGAAATATCAGGGGACCAGGGACCCCGCAACGAGGGAGCAGGAGAAGCTGCGGTATAGAGAGATCAGAAAGGAGTACGTAAAAGCAATCACCAGGACCAAGATACGCAGCTGGAGAGAATTTATAACCAAGGAGGGCAACGCAGAACCCTGGGGTATTGCCTACCGAACGGCCACGGGCAAGCTAAGGAGGGAAGAAACAGTGTCGACTCTGCGGACGCCACAAGGGGAAACCTCCAACTGGCGAACCACTGCGGCGGCGATGCTGTCCGCCCTACTACCCGACGACGAGGAAGAAACGGACACGCCGGAGCAGACAGCGATCAGACGCGACAGTACAACCCCCCCGAACGTCGAGGACACCCCAGAGTTCCGCTACGAGGAACCCGGTGGCGCCGTAAAACGACTAACGAAGGGGAAATGTCCTGGACCTGACCTAGTCGAGGCCGAAGTAATCCAACGCGCCTGGGGTGGAATCCATCAGGAACTCCTCAGGCTCATGAATAGCTGCCTCACCTGGGGAGTCTTCCCGAAGGTTTGGAAATTGGGGAACGTCATCACTATCCCGAAGGGACCAGAACGGGATAAGAGTAGCCCGAAGTCTTACAGGCCGATTTGCCTACTATCGATGGTGGGCAAGTTACTGGAAAGGCTGATGGCTGCCAGGATGACAACTATATTCCACGACCACGCCCTAACGTCGGACAGGCAGTACGGCTTTCGCCCCGGTAGATCCACAGTGGATGCGATCACAAAATTCCGCGAGATAGTCGAGCGAATGAGTGAGGAAAAGTACGTACTCGCAATCGCGCTCGACATATCAGGAGCATTCGATAACGTGTGGTGGCCCAACGTGATGCACGAGTTGAAGAGAAGAGACTGCCCCGCCAATCTATATCGACTGACGAGAAGCTACTTTTCGGACAGAGCCGTGCGAATCGCGGGGAAAAATGATATGGTCAGCAAGCCCGTTACGAAGGGTTGCCCGCAGGGGTCGGTACTGGGTCCAAGCTTCTGGAACCTAATATTCGACGACCTGCTAGCCGAACTCACGACAAGCGCGACAGAGTGCGAACCGATCGCGTACGCGGACGACATAGTGATCCTGGTCGCAGGAAACGCGAGAACCGAACTGCAAGAGAAGGGACAAGATATAGTCACACGCGTTGCTACCTGGTGTGACAGGAAGAAACTCACGCTGTCGGCGGAGAAAACGGAAATGATGCTCGTCAAGGGCAAGCTGGATGCGGAGAGACCACCGATCATCAAGATCGATGGCAGAAGCATAAAAATGAAACAGGCTATAAAATACCTGGGAGTGTACCTAGAAAGCGGCCTGAAAATAAACAGGCATGTACACGAGACGACAAAAAAGTGCCAGAAACTATTCAACAGCCTCGCGAGAGTGGCCAAGGCGAAGTGGGGACTCGGACACGCGGCCATGCGTACCCTGTACAAAGGGCTGTACGAACCGATAACCACATACGCCGCAGCCGGCTGGAGCGACCTGCTGAAAGGTAAGGCGAAGAGCAGACTAATAAGATCGCAGAGGATGGCACTCCTCCGAGTGACAAAGGCATACAGGACAACGTCAACAGAGGCCCTCCAAGTCATCGCCGGAGCTATCCCGATCGACCTCCTCATCGAAGCCCGAGCAAGGAAATACCGATGGGGGAAAGGCCAAGACGACGCGAGCAGCGAAAAGGAAATCGCCAGGCAAGCAATAGAGAAGTGGCAGGAACGCTGGCAGACCACGAGCAAGGGGAGGACGACTTATGCGTACTTCGACAGCATTAAGGACAGGCTTGAGAATCGCTGGGTAAGACCCGACCACTATATGACACAGTTCATCAGCGGTCATGGGGACTTTAACAGCAAACTCAAGACGTTCGGCTTGAGCGAAGTGGACACGTGCGACTGCGGCAGTGAGGAAACCCCCCACCATATCCTCGAGGAATGTCCTCTCTTCGAAGAAGACCGTCAAACACTGCGGAACGCGATACGCGAACTAAAGTTAGACTGGCCAGAAGAAAAGTGGGAGTTTATAACGAAGGACGTATACCCCCACTTCCTCCAGTTCACAAGGAGCGTCCTGCGGGCAAAGGAGGAGAAGAGAAGGAGAATTCTGTGGGAAACAGAGGGACCCTCGCCACATGGGCGATACTCGGGGACAGGAGCAACACAGTTGACTGAACCGACAGACGGGCCTCCAAGACGGAGTACAAGGCTGGCACGGAGACCGACCGAACAGCGCAGGGGGAAAGAAGAAGAAGAGGAGGAAGAAGAAGAACCCGCGACGCTGAGACGCGCAGAGACCAACGGCATCGGACTCTAAACAGGGAACGAAATATAAATATAAAATAAAAAAGAGCAAGAAACAGCACAAAAACAAAAGAACACGGAAAAGGGACAAGGCAAGGAAGATCTAGGAAAGACCCCCTGCGACCGTCGGTGCAGGCGGTACTCATGCAAATGAGTACTGTGACGGTGCAGGGAATAATCGGCTGGAAAGCCAACCTGCTGGGACCGAGCAACACGCTGGCAGCTCCGCCTCCTCGTGGCCCCCGCTGGTAACGGCGCGGCGCGGTGCGCGCATCTCGCCGCGCCGGCTAAGCGAGCTGCCGCCCGAAAGGGTAGGTTCAACTTGTCCAAAGACCCGAAAGGAGAGGGCAGGGTTTTTCCAAGTCGCGCGCCGACCACCCGCGCGCCGTTCCCCGGGCAGTGGCCGTCAGGAAGTGGATAATAAATACCGAACATCCAAAGAGCGAAGCCAGTATGAGTTTTACACTCCAGGAATGGCGCGGTCGGCCCCAAGCCGAGCCCTTATACGCTCAAACTAATTGTCCCTATCTACTATCACAGATCGGTGCCATGGTGGACGCCTGAGCTCACACGAGCAAAGAGAGAAGTCTACCGGGCAAGGAGGAAATATCAGGGGACCAGGGACCCCGCAACGAGGGAGCAGGAGAAGCTGCGGTATAGAGAAATCAGAAAGGAGTACGTAAAAGCAATCACTAGGACCAAGATACGCAGCTGGAGAGACTTTATAACCAAGGAGGGCAACGCAGAACCCTGGGGTATTGCCTACCGAACGGCCACGGGCAAGCTAAGGAGGGAAGAAACAGTGTCGACTCTGCGGACGCCACAAGGGGAAACCTCCAACTGGCGAACCACTGCGGCGGCGATGCTGTCCGCCCTACTACCCGACGACGAGGAAGAAACGGACACGCCGGAGCAGACAGCGATCAGACGCGACAGTACAACCCCCCCGAACGTCGAGGACACCCCAGAGTTCCGCTACGAGGAACCCGGTGGCGCCGTAAAACGACTAACGAAGGGGAAATGTCCTGGACCTGACCTAGTCGAGGCCGAAGTAATCCAACGCGCCTGGGGTGGAATCCATCAGGAACTCCTCAGGCTCATGAATAGCTGCCTCACCTGGGGAGTCTTCCCGAAGGTTTGGAAATTGGGGAACGTCATCACTATCCCGAAGGGACCAGAACGGGATAAGAGTAGCCCGAAGTCTTACAGGCCGATTTGCCTACTATCGATGGTGGGCAAGTTACTGGAAAGGCTGATGGCTGCCAGGATGACAACTATATTCCACGACCACGCCCTAACGTCGGACAGGCAGTACGGCTTTCGCCCCGGTAGATCCACAGTGGATGCGATCACAAAATTCCGCGAGATAGTCGAGCGAATGAGTGAGGAAAAGTACGTACTCGCAATCGCGCTCGACATATCAGGAGCATTCGATAACGTGTGGTGGCCCAACGTGATGCACGAGTTGAAGAGAAGAGACTGCCCCGCCAATCTATATCGACTGACGAGAAGCTACTTTTCGGACAGAGCCGTGCGAATCGCGGGGAAAAATGATATGGTCAGCAAGCCCGTTACGAAGGGTTGCCCGCAGGGGTCGGTACTGGGTCCAAGCTTCTGGAACCTAATATTCGACGACCTGCTAGCCGAACTCACGACAAGCGCGACAGAGTGCGAACCGATCGCGTACGCGGACGACATAGTGATCCTGGTCGCAGGAAACGCGAGAACCGAACTGCAAGAGAAGGGACAAGATATAGTCACACGCGTTGCTACCTGGTGTGACAGGAAGAAACTCACGCTGTCGGCGGAGAAAACGGAAATGATGCTCGTCAAGGGCAAGCTGGATGCGGAGAGACCACCGATCATCAAGATCGATGGCAGAAGCATAAAAATGAAACAGGCTATAAAATACCTGGGAGTGTACCTAGAAAGCGGCCTGAAAATAAACAGGCATGTACACGAGACGACAAAAAAGTGCCAGAAACTATTCAACAGCCTCGCGAGAGTGGCCAAGGCGAAGTGGGGACTCGGACACGCGGCCATGCGTACCCTGTACAAAGGGCTGTACGAACCGATAACCACATACGCCGCAGCCGGCTGGAGCGACCTGCTGAAAGGTAAGGCGAAGAGCAGACTAATAAGATCGCAGAGGATGGCACTCCTCCGAGTGACAAAGGCATACAGGACAACGTCAACAGAGGCCCTCCAAGTCATCGCCGGAGCTATCCCGATCGACCTCCTCATCGAAGCCCGAGCAAGGAAATACCGATGGGGGAAAGGCCAAGACGACGCGAGCAGCGAAAAGGAAATCGCCAGGCAAGCAATAGAGAAGTGGCAGGAACGCTGGCAGACCACGAGCAAGGGGAGGACGACTTATGCGTACTTCGACAGCATCAAGGACAGGCTTGAGAATCGCTGGGTAAGACCCGACCACTATATGACACAGTTCATCAGCGGTCATGGGGACTTTAACAGCAAACTCAAGACGTTCGGCTTGAGCGAAGTGGACACGTGCGACTGCGGCAGTGAGGAAACCCCCCACCATATCCTCGAGGAATGTCCTCTCTTCGATGAAGACCGTCAAACACTGCGGAACGCGATACGCGAACTAAAGTTAGACTGGCCAGAAGAAAAGTGGGAGTTTATAACGAAGGACGTATACCCCCACTTCCTCCAGTTCACAAGGAGCGTCCTGCGGGCAAAGGAGGAGAAGAGAAGGAGAATTCTGTGGGAAACAGAGGGACCCTCGCCACATGGGCGATACTCGGGGACAGGAGCATCACAGCTGACTGAACCGACAGACGGGCCTCCAAGACGGAGTACAAGGCTGGCACGGAGACCGACCGAACAGCGCAGGGGGGAAGAAGAAGAAGAAGAGGAAGAATAAGAACCCGCGACGCTGAGACGCGCAGAGACCAACGGCATCGGACTCCAAACAGGGAACGAAATATAAATATAAAATACAAAAGAGCAAGAAACAGCACAAAAGCAAAAGAACACGGAAAAAGGATAAGGCAAGGAAGATCTAGGAAAGACCCCCTGCGACCGTCGGTGCAGGCGGTACTCATGCAAATGAGTACTGTGACGGTGCAGGGAATAATCGGCTGGAAAGC
>NW_027468945.1:462500-465000 GCF_051014615.1 Bombus vancouverensis nearcticus
AAATTATCAGTGAAATCGTTATGTTTCGACGAAATCTAGTCGAACGTTACGATTTCACTTTATTTTTTTAAAAAATTTCATCCACCGGACCAACATGACCGGGACGTTGGAACTTAGAATTTTTTCGCACCGCCACGAAAGTACCGAAAGTTCAACTCGAAATAACTCGAGAAAAAGCGTTATAAGGTATCGAAATTATCAGTGAAATCGTTATGTTTCGACGAAATCTAGTCGAACGTTACGATTTCACTTTATTTTTTTTAAAAATTTCATCCACCGGACCAACATGACCGGGACGTTGGAACTTAGAATTTTTTCGCACCGCCACGAAAGTACCGGAAGTTCAACTCGAAATAACTCGAGAAAAAGCGTTATAAGGTATCGAAATTATCAGTGAAATCGTTATGTTTCGACGAAATCTAGTCGAACGTTACGATTTCACTTTATTTTTTTTAAAAATTTCATCCGCCGGACCAACATGACTGGGACGTTGGAACTTTGAATTTTTTCGCCCCGTTACGAAAAGGCCGAAAGTTCCCCTCGAAATAACTCGTTAAAAAGTGTTACGAGGTACGGATGTTTTTACATAAATCGTTATAACTCGATAAAATACGTCGGGATTAAGCGTTTATATCGTCGGCAGACGGATATAAAAACGTTCGGACCGACACGACCGGTCGTTGGAACATAGAAAAATTCCGAGCCGGTACGTTGGGACTTGGAAAAATTCCGAGTGCGAAAAAGTTTTTTCGAGTTTACTCGGTTAAGAGCGTTACAAGGTATGAATTTTTTTGCATAAATCGACGTAACACGACAAAATACGTCGGGATTAATGGTTTATTTCCGTCCGAGAACGATTTTTAAAAACGGACCTATGCGGCCGGTCGTTCGAACTTGGAAAATTTTCGGACCGAACACTCTTTTCGAGTTAATTCGTTAAAAAGCGTTACGAGGTACGAATATTTTTACATAAATCGTTATAACTCGATAAAATACGTCGGGATTAAGCGTTTATATCGTCGGCAGACGGATATAAAAACGTTCGGACCGACACGACCGGTCGTTGGAACATAGAAAAATTCCGAGCCGGTACGTTGGGACTTGGAAAAATTCCGAGTGCGAAAAAGTTTTTTCGAGTTTACTCGGTTAAGAGCGTTACAAGGTATGAATTTTTTTGCATAAATCGACGTAACACGACAAAATACGTCGGGATTAATGGTTTATTTCCGTCCGAGAACGATTTTTAAAAACGGACCTATGCGGCCGGTCGTTCGAACTTGGAAAATTTTCGGACCGAACACTCTTTTCGAGTTAATTCGTTAAAAAGCGTTACGAGGTACGAATATTTTTACATAAATCGTTATAACTCGATAAAATACGTCGGGATTAAGCGTTTATATCGTCGGCAGACGGATATAAAAACGTTCGGACCGACACGACCGGTCGTTGGAACATAGAAAAATTCCGAGCCGGTACGTTGGGACTTGGAAAAATTCCGAGTGCGAAAAAGTTTTTTCGAGTTTATTCGTTAAAAAGCGTTATAAGGTATAAATTTTTTTACGGGAATCGTTATATCTCTATTAAATACGTCGGGATTAAACATTTTGATCGATTTTTTCAAAAAATTAGCGTTCGCCGAACTGACACGACTGGGATATTTTTCTAATTTTTTCGTTAATTAACGTTACAAGGTATATATTTTTTTGCATATTTCTACTTATTTTAACGTATTGTAATTGATTATAAACTTGTTTGTTTTCCGTATTCGATAAAAGAGTATGTTTACTGATGCAATTTTTCGGTGAAAAAAAAAATTAATTTTTTGTAAAAATGCATTTCTATTATGTTAATAAAACGTCTGGTAATGTATTTCGATGGTTGGATATTGGCTTTGTATAGTAGTGATCGAGCGTTCGCGAGACTAAGTTCCAGCGTCCCTTCCGAACGGTACGTTGCTACGGAGGTTTTGCACCGTAAGCGCGCGGCCGCTAGCCCGGCCGGCGCCGGCCTTCCGGCTGGCGCTTTCGTATCTATAAGAGAGACGTCGAGCCGGACGGTTCGGTCGGAGCAGCGTTGAGCGCGTGGCTATTCTACGGCCTCGGTTGAGAATTCAGTCACCGCTCCTCGAGTCTTAGTGTATTTTACGCTATTTCTCGACTGTTCCTCCGTTCTCGTACTGGTTTTTTCTCTACACTGCTGCGCCGCGGGTCGCTGTCCTGGACGTAATGACCAAATATCGTGGCAAGGTTCCCCTGAGTCGGGAAGCTGGTGACCTGTGTGTACGTATTCTAACAAAAGTTGTTAGATGCGTGTGTGCTTGTACTAACTGAGTATCGATTCACTCAAGGGATTATAACCGTCTGCTTTCTATAACAACTTCTGCTTTCGCAGAAGTATTCGACGGGCCGGTAGAGCGTACTATCTTTGCGTAGTATGTCTTCTACCGAGAATGTTCTACCGAAAAGGAAGAATATTCTTACGGTATGTCCAGCGCGACGCA
>NW_027468945.1:467500-470000 GCF_051014615.1 Bombus vancouverensis nearcticus
AGGAGGAGACGACCCTCCAGCTACGGAATTATACGAAGAGAAGGTGGCACTCTCTCTCGATCATCGGGATGAAGAGATATGTATAAGTATAAAAACGAAATGCGAATGAAACTTATTCGAGGCGCCTGCGTGAGGTCGTAAACAGAAAGACCCGCCGTCTCCGAATAAAACATATATATATATGAAATTCTAATAAAAGGGAACTCTAGCTTCGAAAGAGCCAACAAAAGTTAAGGCTCGATATCAAACGAAAAAAATTACGATGGAAACCACGTGTAAAGAGAAATGCAGTCGTGGCGCCTGCGAGAGGCCGTACACAGAAAGACCCGCCGTCACGATCTCGTATTTCGTATTTGCATCGTGGAAACCGTACGAACGAATATAAAAGTCCATGCAAACTAATAAGAAAATCTCTAAAGTGCCTCGTGTCGGAGAGATCATGCTCGCCTATTCTCTTCTATGTTTCGTGGTCTGTGTTGCGTTTGTTCTCCTCCTAGCAACGGGACATATCGAAGACTCCTCTTTGGGATCGAACGAAGCGTCTAGAACGAGTCGACGAGAGCGAAAGAACTTGTAGCGAGTCGCGCAGAGCGAAAGGATACCGATATACATCTTCGAAGGTTCTCTTCGAAGATCCATGGATACCTTCTGCGTCGACTTCTCTCGTCTCTTTCATCGAAACTCTCGTCGTTCTCGAAACGTGCTTCCTACCCACAGGGCGTGTGCTCTTCGTGTGTCGTTTCGTTCGAAATAACGAAACCACGTGTAACATACTCGTGGATCGGGTAACCTAGAACGAAGACGCATCGCGTGGATGTTGGCCCGCTATGCGACGATGACCGATGATGATGATGATACGATGTCGATGTCGATGTCGATGTCGATGTCGACGACGACGACGACGATGAAGACGATGTGTAGCAACGATTCGTAACTAGTGTAGCCGAAGTTCGTTCAGAGGGGAATGCCGCCGGCTTCGAAGCCTCGATGTCGTGAGTCGGACACCCGTGCCGTCGCTAGAGTTTTTCAAACTCTGCTTCTGGATATTGGGACGAAAGACCGCTCGAGGACGACGACAGCCGTGCGTGCGTATCCCATCGAATTTTTTTACACCACCTGAACGAGACTAAAGTTTCGTCTAGTTGATCGTCTACCGTCGCATAATGTATATTATATACCGTTCAGAGGGGACCGGCTGTCTATCCTCGTTGTCGTGAGTCGGACACCCGTGCCGTCGCTAGAGTTTTTCAAACTCTGCTTCTGGATATTGGGACGAAAGACCGCGCGAGGACGACGGATTCGAGTTCCATCGAATTTTTGATGTACACACTACCTGAACGAGACTTAAAGTTTCATATAATATACCGTTCAGAGGGGACCGGCTGTCTTTCCTCGTTGTCGTGAGTCGGACACCCGTGCCGTCGCTAGAGTTTTTCAAACTCTGCTTCTGGATATTGGGACGAAAGACCGCGCGAGGACGACGGATGCGAGTTCCATCGAATTTTTGATGTACACACTACCTGAACGAGACTTAGTTTCATCCAGTTTGTCGTCTATCATCGCATATATATAATATACCGTTCAGAGGGGACCGGCTGTCTATCCTCGTTGTCGTGAGTCGGACACCCGTGCCGTCGCTAGAGTTTTTCAAACTCTGCTTCTGGATGTTGGGACGAAAGACCGCGCGAGGACGATGGATGAGAGTCCCATCGAATTTTTGATTTACAAGACACACACACTACCTGAACGAGACTAAAGTTTCATCGAGTTTATCGTCGTCGCATAACCCGTTCGGAGGGAACCGGCTGTCTATCCTCGTTGTCGTGAGTCGGACACCCGTGCCGTCGCTAGAGCTTTTCAAACTCTGCTTCTGGATGTTGGGACGAAAGACCGCGCGAGGACGATGGCTGCGAGTACCATCGAATTTTTGTTTTTTTTTTTTAAAAAAAAACATCACCCGAACGGAGATGTGTTCTATCTTTCGTCGATTTTTCATGCTTTCAGTCGTCGCGTGGTCGCCATCCGTTCGGAGGGGATCGCCGGCTTCGAAACCTCGATGTCGTGAGTCGGACACCCGTGCCGTCGCTAGAGTTTTTCAAACTCTGCTTCTGGATATTGGGACGAAAGACCGCTCGAGGCGGACGGCCGCGCAAATCCCATCGAATCTTTACTATCACCCGAACGATGGAGAGATGCACGCGCGCTGTTTCTTGAATAATTGGACGAGAGAGTAGAATCAAACACATATAAAACATGGGCTAGCCACCGTCCTTACTCGTTCGCGAGATCGTGTGCTGTACAGAGGATTCAGAATCGGGTGTATATATCCCCGTCGTTTCCTGACGAACGGAGCTTCGATCTCGATGGTTGTTATATATCATAATGTACTTTACGCCCGGCCGGCGAACGCGCGTATCTTCGCGCGTTCGTCGGTTTCTTTTTTTTCGAACGTTTTTGTGTCGTCAATCCTATGGCGACTTCTGCGCGTTCGATTCCCGTT
>NW_027468945.1:475000-485000 GCF_051014615.1 Bombus vancouverensis nearcticus
ATTAGTGACGTTACAAGGGCGGTGTGTCGCTTGGACTTGGTCGCGCTTGCTATATAGCGAGGTGCGGCCGGTCTTGGCGGCGCATCGCCATATTTTTTTTTTTTTTTAAGCCGAATTCGTGCTACACGAAACGGAAAAGGTGAACAGCAGCCTCGTCATCTGACTAGTGACGTTATAAAAGAAAGCAATACGCCGCTGGCACTTTGCCGCGCGTGCTCGAAAAGCAATACGCCGCTGGGACTTGGCTGTGCGCGCCAGAAAGTAATATGCCGCTGGCCCTTAGCCGCGTTCGCCCAAAAACGATACGCCGCTGGGACTTAGGCGGATGAGCTGGAAGGTGGCATGGCTTGCCTACGTGTGTGCTGGAAGAGCCGCGCGAGGGTTGCTGGTTGAGCGAAGCGATCTTGCTCGTTGGGTGGCGGGACGTTGGAAAACGGCTTGTCTCCAACGATGGAAGAGTCATAGTTGCTTGGGGGCAGGCGGGGCTTTGGCCCCGTTTGCTCAAGTCGCACTCCTACCTCCTCGTGGTACCGCCGGTAACATACTCATTTGTGTCAGCGCGGGGCGCATCCCCCCGGACACCGAGTATGGCCAAATGGAGTGCGGCGATGAAGGAGCGAGAGACGAAACCAAAAAATCGGCTTGCCGATCTAACGATGAATTTCATCGTGAAGTATGGAATTATCTCCCTGAAAGGAACTCGTTCCTTGATTAGCTATGGCACGACTTGGCAGTAATAAGGTTAACGATTGGGCATGTTTGAGGAAAATAATAGAATAAATATCATGGTAAATAAAGACATAGAAAGCGCCTCGGACGCGGCATCTCTCGGTCCCGGAGACGTCGCGGCGGATTCTTCCGCTCTGGAGGGGACCTCTGTTGACGATTTGGCTTCATCCCCGGACACGATTGACATCATGGTACCGATCGTGGGTGACCAGGTTGCCTGCCCTGTCTGCCAGAAAAGGGAAATCGACCTTTTCTTTTTGTCATTGTCAGACTTAGGGCGGCACCTGGAGCAACATCATGTGACAGCCCGCATCCAATGGAGATGCAAAGACTGTGGGAAAGGATTTCCGAAGCTTCATGGGGCCAGATGCCACCTGCCTCATTGTAGAGGAACAAGTCAAGGACCCAGTGGTTCATATAGATGCGAAACCTGCCCCATGAGCTTTGGGACGCTTAGAGGGCTATCTACCCACGAGCGGCATGCGCACCCTGCCGTAAGAAATGTCAAAAGGAGGGGAACGGACCCCCCTGAGAAAAAATGGACGGCGGAGGAGTTGGCTCAGTTGAGGGAACTTTGGGAGATATATAAAGACCACAAATTCCCCAACAAAATGATCAGTGAGATCCTCACCAGCAAGACGATCGAACAAATCAGATACCAGCGTAAAAAGCTGAGGCTGATTGGTGAGGAAACAAGTTCCCAAGAGCCCACTCAGGTGACAGAGGGAGGGTGCGATCCCGTTGATCCAGGCAATGCGTGTTTCGAAGAACCTGGAGTCAGCGGTCTAGAATATGAACAGTGGAGACTCCAGCTAGAGTCCGCAATAATGACACAAGTCGAGGTGCCACCTGTTTTAAGGTGGGTCCACACTCGACTGATGACAATCTGGGTCTCTCTCAAGGGAAATAGGGAAGCCCTTGAGAGTGCTATAAATGAATTTTTAGAATTCACGCTCTATGGAGCCATAAAAGAAATTAATAGTAAAAAGAGGGCAAGTTCAGTTAAGAACAAGAGGATTGGTCACCAAGGAAAGAAAAAAGGTAATAGAAATGCTAGAAAAAGATACTCATACGCTCGTTGCCAGGAGTTGTTTACAGAAAATCCAAGGAGGTTGGCCGATGCCGTAATAAATGATGATCGGGCCTTCCTCCAACCGGCTAGGGATCTGCCTGATGCCGAGGAAGTGAGGAGGCTTTATGAGGATTTATGGGGCCAGACAGGACCTGTTGAAGCCCCCGTCCCAGGAAGTAGAGCCTCTGAGCTTTCCTTATGCGAGGTCTTCCCGCCAATTGCTGTTGAGGATGTGGCGGAGAAATTGAGCAGAATAAGAATGAAGGCTGCAGCAGGACCGGATGGCTTCCAGAAGGAACACCTTCTGATCCCTGGCCTGCCCACCATTTTAACTATATTGTACAATATCTTACTTTATTGCTCCTATTTTCCTCCTATATGGAAGGAAAATAGAACAACATTAATACCAAAACCAAATAAGTCGATCAGCCTGGTCGAGAATTGGAGGCCTATAACTATAGGCCCCATTCTCGGCCGTATTTTCTCCTCCATAATTGACGGGAGGATAAGGAGGGGCATTGTGTTGAATCCAAGGCAGAAAGGATTCACCGCTGAAAGCGGTTGTAAAATAAACATCGACCTGTTGAGCCCTGCCTTGGATTATAGCAAGAAAAAGAAAGGCGGGGTATTCACTATTGTGGATATCTCCAAAGCCTTCGACACAGTGCCCCACTCGGCAATCGTCCCCTGCCTAAGGAGGAAGGGCGTGCCGATCCCCATTACTGACTTGATCAGGAATATGTATAGTGAGGGCAAGACCACAATAAAATCTAAAAACAGCACCGGGGTCGAGATTAAGATCCTCAGGGGAGTTAAGCAGGGCGACCCTTTGTCACCGCTGCTATTCAACCTGTGCTTGGAGCCACTGCTGGATTTGATCGAGCAACAAACCAGCGGAATAAACGTAAATGAGACAAGAAAGATTCCTGTCCTGGCTTTTGCTGACGACGTAGTGTTGCTCGGCGCCGATATCGGGGAAGCGCAACGCCAAGTGGATGTGCTTGACGAGTATCTGAACGGCCTCGGTATGACCATCTCAAGGGATAAATGCCAGGCATTTCAAGTAGTCGCAGAAAGGCGTACTTGGTTCATCAAAGAACCAAAAATTAAACATGGGAACAACACCATCCCAACAGTCGATCCTGACGAAGCCTTCAGGTACTTAGGCGCCAAAATGGGGCCCTGGAAAGGCATACACTGTGGCATAATCGTTCCCGAGCTTCTGAGTGTGGTGAGGAGAGTTAGAAAGCTCTCACTCAAGCCATGCCAGAAGCTCGAATTGATCACAAAACATATCTTTCCCCGATATATTTATAACCTGCTCGTAAGCCCGCCGAGTGACAGCGTTTTAAGATTGCTGGACAGCGAAGTCAGGCAGGAAATAAAGGCTATATTCCATCTAACGCCTTCAACTGCCACTGGTTTTTTCTATGCCCCCAAATCCTGGGGCGGATTAGGGTTGCCGAGGTTCGAGCACATCGTCAAACTTGGCACCCTAAAAAGTGCAATTAAAATAAAGGACTCGATCGACCCGGCGGTCTCCAGCCTGGTTGATGAGAAGTACAATGAGAAATTGAAAAAGATGGCAAACTCACTGAGGATCAATTGGCCAGCCTCTGTGGAAGATATCGAAAGAGCCCGAAAAAGATTAAAAGCGGGGCATGTGAAGCAATGGGCTGAACTAGGAAGTCAGGGGCAGGGCGTACCTGACTTCTCGAGAAGCAAAGCTGGCAATGTGTGGCTTAAGGATTGCGAACTGCTCAAGCCATCAAGATTTATAGATGCGCTTAAACTCAGGACCAACACTGTTGGCACAAGAACAGTGCTGGCACGAGTCGATAAAAATTTGGACATCAATTGTAGAAAATGTCGAGCCCAGCCCGAGACCCTTGGACATATACTCGGGCTGTGCCAGTACACTAAGGGCCTGAGGATAAAGCGGCATGATGAAGCGAAAATGACCCTTGCCGAAAGTCTACGAAAAAATAATGAAGTTTTTGTTGAACCTACGCTCCGGGTGGGAGGTGCTCTTTTCAAGCCGGACCTCGTAGTTAAAAACGAGGAAAGGGTTCTCGTGGTCGACGTTACCGTCCGCTATGAGAATAAGGATTACCTCTCGCGCGCGGAGAAGGAAAAGGTCAACAAATATCGGCCATGCCTCGAACACCTAAAGGCAAGATTTAATGTCGGCAAGGGAGAAGTAATACCGGTGGTCTTGGGCAGTCGTGGTGCCATAACGCCTTCCACGGAAAGTAACCTCAAGCGTATGGGTATTGGTGGCCAAACTATCAAAACATTAGTACTGAACGTATTGAGAAGCTCCATAGAGCTGTGTAACATATTTTTAGATACATAAGTCAGACCCAGTTTTTTAAATTATTATTTATTTCTTTATTTATTTATTTATTTATTTATTTATTTATTTTGTTGTTACGTCCATGCATGATAGTGAATAAATTTGCTGTAACCTTTGGGTTACATAGCAAATATGTTATATTTTAATGTCCCTACGAGGGGGATAAACCTCGGAAGTACGGTCCTCGTATCGAGGATCGCAGGTTTTAGCCAAATGCCTCGTCATCTAATTAGTGACGCGCATGAATGGATTAACGAGATTCCCTCTGTCCCTATCTACTGACTAGTCCACAAGATGGCGGCATACTGAGAACACGCGTTCACGTCGCTCCGTACTTAATGTTCGAGTTCTTGCGGAAAAGCAAAGAAATCGGGCGAGAAAATAACGCAAAAGTGGAGAGAAAGTGCTTGGGAATTAAAGTAATAATAAAGTACAGTGGAGATCGCTTCTATAGAAGCGTGAGTGGACAGAGAAAAACGTGGCTGAGGTTAGGGCAGAGTGGAAGACATCTTGAGACGCGCGACTGCAGCGCCGCCGCACGGGCTACTTGGTAACTGCGCGCCAACGTTCGTAAAGCAATACGCCGCGGGACTAGCGTCCGCGTTCGTAAAGCGATACGCCGAGGGACTCAGTGCAAGTGTTCGTGAAGCCGCTCGCAGCGGTACTTAGTGTATCCGCGTCCGCAAAGCAACACGCTGCGGTCTAAGTGCCACGTTCGTAAAGTGACACATCAGGACACAGCAAAAGTATCCAGTTTGAAACACAGAGAAGTGCTAGTGCAAGTGCTTGACTAGTGCCGCCATTACGCCTTCGGACTTAGTGTCTGTGCGCGTAAAACAATACGCCGCTGGGACTTAGTGTCTCGGCGCGTAAAACAATACGCCGCTGGGACTCTGTCTCGAGCGAGAAAAAAAGCAATACGCCGTCGGACTTAGTGCCCGCGCGTATAGATAATAATAGTGGTGCAGTGCAAGCAAAAGTGCTTGACCAGTGCCGCCGTTACGCCGTCGGACTTAGTGTCTGTGCGCGTAAAACAATACGCCGCTGGGACTTAGTGTCTGTGCGCGTTAAACAATACGCCGCTGGGACTTAGTGTCTCGGCGCGTAAAACAATACGCCGCTGGGACTCTGTCTCGAGCGAAAAAAAAAAGGCAATACGCCGTCGGACTTAGTGCCCGCGCGTATAGATAATAATAGTGGTGCAGTGCAAGCACAAGTGCTCGACCAGTGCCGCCGTTACGCCGTCGGACTTAGTATCTGTGCGCGTAAAACAATACGCCGCTGGGACTTAGTGTCTGTGCGCGTAAAACAATACGCCGCTGGGACTTAGTGTCTCGGCGCGTAAAACAATACGCCGCTGGGACTCTGTCTCGAGCGAGAAAAAAAGCAAAAAGCAATACGCCGTCGGACTTAGTGCCCGCGCGTATAGATAATAATAGTGGTGCAGTGCAAGCACAAGTGCTCGACTAGTGCCGCCGTTACGCCGTCGGACTTAGTATCTGTGCGCGTAAAACAATACGCCGCTGGGACTTAGTGTCTGTGCGCGTAAACAATACGCCGCTGGGACTTAGTGTCTCGGCGCGTAAAACAATACGCCGCTGGGACTTAGTGTCTCGGCGCGTAAAACAATACGCCGCTGGGACTCAGGCTCGAGCGAGTAAGATAAAAGGAATACGCCGTCGGACTTAGTGCCCGCGCGCGAGGAAGAATAGCGCAGGGCAAATACAAATACAAGTGCGTGACCAGTGCCGCCGTTACGCCGTCGGACCCAGTGTCTCAGCGCGCAAAACAATACGCCGCGGGGACCTACAAATATCAGAATGGCTACGAAGGGTCAATCCCCAACCGCTACAAAAGCAAGAGTGGTTCTCCAACCACTGAAAACGCAAAAGGTGGAGGGGAAAAGCCCGGTTCAGGAGGGAAAGAAGAGAACAGAGGAGAAAGAAAAAGGGGAAGAGGCGAAGCAGCAGCAATCGCCTGTAGCAGCAGACGAACCCCGCACTGTGTCCGATTTAAGAGCACAGGCAGGGGAAATAGAGAAGGGCGTATTAGCCTTCTGTCTGGACCCAAGTAAGAAGGTTAACAAGGAGCAAACCGCAGCCATCATGCGGTATTTCCGGGACATGCGAGGGATAGTGGAAGAACTCTTACTCCACAACAGCTACCTCACCGGGAAGTTGGACCAGAGCACCGGCGCGGAGAAGAAAGAAACGGCGATACTGAGTGCCGTCAACAAGACGCTACAAACGAGCAAGCGGCTCGAAACGGCAGTCAAATCAAGGATGGAGCCTAAGCAGTCCTCCTACGCCGAAAAAGTCAAAATGAAGAATAGTATGGTGGGGCAAATCGCGGTCAAACCACCTACAAACGCGGTGATAATCCGGCCGGAGTCGTCAGACTCCGAGATAAAAACGAGTGAGGAAGCACGGGAGGCAGTCTTCACGCTGGTGAACCCACGTAAGAGAGGAATCCAGATCACCGCAGTGAAGAAAATCAGCGGGAATGGATTAGTCGTGGAAACGGCGAACCCCGAAGGCCTAAAAGCGTTCACGGAGAACGCCAAGCTAAAGGAAGCCGGCCTAAAAACCAGCACGCCGCAGAGGAGGCTGCCCCGGGTAATATTATATGATGTTCCACGGGAAATGCCGGAGAAGGAAATAATGGGCTGCATCAAGAAGCAGAACCAAGAAAGGCTAACAGATGAAGACGTCGGAGCCATCAAATTCTGCTTCAGAACAGGCCGCAAGGACTCCGAGGAAACTAACTGGGTACTGGAAGTGCCCCCCCAGGTAAGAGATAAACTACTAACTGGCAAGATATTCATCTCGTGGAATGCTTGCCGGGCTCGGGATTACATAGCCGTCAGCCGCTGTTACAAGTGCCAAGGCTATGGGCACGTGGCAAAACACTGCCGCTTGGGCTATGAGATCTGCGCACATTGCGCGGAAAGCGGACATAGCACTAAAGAGTGCACGAACAAAAACAAGAACGCCGGCTGCGTCAACTGCAAGAAGGCAGGGAAAAAAGGCGATCATGCGGCCTCTAACGTAGACTGCCCTATGTACAAGAAGGCGTTAGAAATAATTATCTCCCGAACTACGTATGAGTAAAGCCCCGAGCAAAAATGGAAGAGGACACGGGGGTAGAAGGGGTATAAGGATCCTGCAGCACAACATGCAGCGTTCCAAAACTGTCCCCCACGAAATCAGGACTCAGATGGAAGCTGATGGCGACGAAATCTTGCTAATGCAAGAGCCATACAGCATCGACGGAAAAATACCCGGACTCGGAACAGGAATCTCGATCGCCTGTCGGGGTTCGAAGGGTGACCCACCAATGGCAGCAGTAGGAGTTAAGTCGAAGGAGCTAACGCCGCTCGAAATTGCCGGATTATGTACAACGCACTGTGCTTGTGTACAAGTAAGCGATGGAGAGACGGAGGTATACTTCGTCAGTCAGTACTTTCCGCCGACCGAAAACATCGAAGTCGGCCTCGAGCAATTAGACAAAGTACTGAATAGGCTTAGAGGGAAGAAAGCCATTATTGGCCTGGACTCCAACGCCAAATCTCCGCTGTGGTGCAGCAAGGACATCGACGACAGAGGTGAGGCCCTGGAGGCTGTCATCGCACAATACAACCTCCACATCCTCAACAAACCGGGACAGGCACACACATTTGAAACAACGAGAGGGCGATCGAACATAGACCTGACTATGGCGACTCCGGAAGCAATACCGCTCGTGAAGGAATGGAGAGTACACGAGGACGGAACCTCCAGCGATCACAGAATACTGGAGACGCGTCTTGATTTTAACGAGGGAAGTACTCCGCCGCAGCTTCAGGAAAGAAGATACAACACTCGGCACGCCAACTGGGAGGTCTTTCAAAGAGTGATCATAGAGGAAAAGGCGACACTCCGAGAGACAAACCCCCGGCAGCCGAACGAGGTTGAACGAATGGCCGAGCAGATGCAGGAAGTCCTCAGAAGAGCCTGCGATGCCGCCATTCCGAGGAAAAAATGGTATCACAGATCGGTGCCATGGTGGACGCCTGAGCTCACACGAGCAAAGAGGGAAGTCTATCGGGCAAGGAGGAAATATCAGGGGACCAGGGACCCCGCAACGAGGGAGCAGGAGAAGCTGCGGTATAGAGAAATCAGAAAGGAGTACGTAAAAGCAATCACCAGGACCAAGATACGCAGCTGGAGAGACTTTATAACCAAGGAGGGCAACGCAGAACCCTCGGGTATTGCCTACCGAACGGCCACGGGCAAGCTAAGAAGGGAAGAAACAGTGTCGACTCTGCGGACGCCACAAGGGGAAACCTCCAACTGGCGAACCACTGCGGCGGCGATGCTGTCCGCCCTACTACCCGACGACGAGGAAGAAGCGGACACGCCGGAGCAGACAGCGATCAGACGCGACAGTACAACCCCCCCGAACGTCGAGGACACCCCAGAGTTCCGCTACGAGGAACTCAGTGGCGCCGTAAAACGACTAACGAAGGGGAAATGTCCTGGACCTGACCTAGTCGAGGCCGAAGTAATCCAACGCGCCTGGGGTGGAATCCATCAGGAACTCCTCAGGCTCATGAATAGCTGCCTCACCTGGGGAGTCTTCCCGAAGGTTTGGAAATTGGGGAACGTCATCACTATCCCGAAGGGACCAGAACGGGATAAGAGTAGCCCGAAGTCTTACAGGCCGATTTGCCTACTATCGATGGTGGGCAAGTTACTGGAAAGGCTGATGGCTGCCAGGATGACAACTATATTCCACGACCACGCCCTAACGTCGGACAGGCAGTACGGCTTTCGCCCCGGTAGATCCACAGTGGATGCGATCACAAAATTCCGCGAGATAGTCGAGCGAATGAGTGAGGAAAAGTACGTACTCGCAATCGCGCTCGACATATCAGGAGCATTCGATAACGTGTGGTGGCCCAACGTGATGCACGAGTTGAAGAGAAGAGACTGCCCCGCCAATCTATATCGACTGACGAGAAGCTACTTTTCGGACAGAGCCGTGCGAATCGCGGGGAAAAATGATATGGTCAGCAAGCCCGTTACGAAGGGTTGCCCGCAGGGGTCGGTACTGGGTCCAAGCTTCTGGAACCTAATATTCGACGACCTGCTAGCCGAACTCACGACAAGCGCGACAGAGTGCGAACCGATCGCGTACGCGGACGACATAGTGATCCTGGTCGCAGGAAACGCGAGAACCGAACTGCAAGAGAAGGGACAAGATATAGTCACACGCGTTGCTACCTGGTGCGACAGGAAGAAACTCACGCTGTCGGCGGAGAAAACGGAAATGATGCTCGTCAAGGGCAAGCTGGATGCGGAGAGACCACCGATCATCAAGATCGATGGCAGAAGCATAAAAATGAAACAGGCTATAAAATACCTGGGAGTGTACCTAGAAAGCGGCCTGAAAATAAACAGGCATGTACACGAGACGACAAAAAAGTGCCAGAAACTATTCAACAGCCTCGCGAGAGTGGCCAAGGCGAAGTGGGGACTCGGACACGCGGCCATGCGTACCTTGTACAAAGGGCTGTACGAACCGATAACCACATACGCCGCAGCCGGCTGGAGCGACCTGCTGAAAGGTAAGGCGAAGAGCAGACTAATAAGATCGCAGAGGATGGCACTCCTCCGAGTGACAAAGGCATACAGGACAACGTCAACAGAGGCCCTCCAAGTCATCGCCGGAGCTATCCCGATCGACCTCCTCATCGAAGCCCGAGCAAGGAAATACCGATGGGGGAAAGGCCAAGACGACGCGAGCAGCGAAAAGGAAATCGCCAGGCAAGCAATAGAGAAGTGGCAGGAACGCTGGCAGAC
>NW_027468945.1:490000-492500 GCF_051014615.1 Bombus vancouverensis nearcticus
TCCTCCGGACCAACATGACCGGGACGTTGGAACTTAGAATTTTTTCGCACCGCCACGAAAGTACCGAAAGTTCAACTCGAAATAACTCGAGAAAAAGCGTTATAAGGTGTCGAAATTATCAGCGAAATCGTTATGTTTCGACGAAATCTAGTCGAAAGTAGCGATTTCACTTTATTTTTTTAAAAAATTTCATCCACCGGACCAACATGACCGGGACGTTGGAACTTAGAATTTTTTCGCACCGCCACGAAAGTACCGAAAGTTCAACTCGAAATAACTCGAGAAAAAGCGTTATAAGGTATCGAAATTATCAGTGAAATCGTTATGTTTCGACGAAATCTAGTCGAACGTTACGATTTCACTTTATTTTTTTAAAAAATTTCATCCACCGGACCAACATGACCGGGACGTTGGGACTTAGAATTTTTTCGCACCGCCACGAAAGTACCGAAAGTTCAACTCGAAATAACTCGAGAAAAAGCGTTATAAGGTATCGAAATTATCAGCGAAATCGTTATGTTTCGACGAAATCTAGTCGAACGTTACGATTTCACTTTATTTTTTTAAAAAATTTCATCCACCGGACCAACATGACCGGGACGTTGGAACTTAGAATTTTTTCGCACCGCCACGAAAGTACCGAAAGTTCAACTCGAAATAACTCGTTAAAAAGTGTTACGAGGTACGGATGTTTTTACATAAATCGTTATAACTCGATAAAATACGTCGGGATTAAGCGTTCATATCGTCGGCAGACGGATATAAAAACGTTCGGACCGACACGACCGGTCGTTGGAACATAGAAAAATTCCGAGCCGGTACGTTGGGACTTGGAAAAATGCCGAGTGCGAAAAAGTTTTTTCGAGTTTACTCGGTTAAAAGCGTTACAAGGTATGAATTTTTTTGCATAAATCGACGTAACACGACAAAATACGTCGGGATTAATGGTTTATTTCCGTCCGAGAACGATTTTTAAAAACGGACCTATGCGGCCGGTCGTTCGAACTTGGAAAATTTTCGGACCGAACACTCTTTTCGAGTTAATTCGTTAAAAAGCGTTACGAGGTACGAATATTTTTACATAAATCGTTATAACTCGATAAAATACGTCGGGATTAAGCGTTTATATCGTCGGCAGACGGATATAAAAACGTTCGAACCGACACGACCGGTCGTTGGAACATAGAAAAATTCCGAGCCGGTACGTTGGGACTTGGAAAAATGCCGAGTGCGAAAAAGTTTTTTCGAGTTTACTCGGTTAAAAGCGTTACAAGGTATGAATTTTTTTGCATAAATCGACGTAACACGACAAAATACGTCGGGATTAATGGTTTATTTCCGTCCGAGAACGATTTTTAAAAACGGACCTATGCGGCCGGTCGTTCGAACTTGGAAAATTTTCGGACCGAACACTCTTTTCGAGTTAATTCGTTAAAAAGCGTTACGAGGTACGAATATTTTTACATAAATCGTTATAACTCGATAAAATACGTCGGGATTAAGCGTTTATATCGTCGGCAGACGGATATAAAAACGTTCGGACCGACACGACCGGTCGTTGGAACATAGAAAAATTCCGAGCCGGTACGTTGGGACTTAGAAAAATTCCGAGTGCGAAAAAGTTTTTTCGAGTTTATTCGTTAAAAAGCGTTATAAGGTATAAATTTTTTTACGGGAATCGTTATATCTCTATTAAATACGTCGGGATTAAACATTTTGATCGATTTTTTCAAAAAATTAGCGTTCGCCGAACTGACACGACTGGGATATTTTTCTAATTTTTTCGTTAATTAACGTTACAAGGTATATATTTTTTTGCATATTTCTACTTATTTTAACGTATTGTAATTGATTATAAACTTGTTTGTTTTCCGTATTCGATAAAAGAGTATGTTTACTGATGCAATTTTTCGGTGAAAAAAAAAATTAATTTTTTGGTAAAAATGCATTTCTATTATGTTAATAAAACGTCTGGTAATGTATTTCGATGGTTGGATATTGGCTTTGTGTAGTAGTGATCGAGCGTTCGCGAGACTAAGTTCCAGCGTCCCTTCCGAACGGTACGTTGCTACGGAGGTTTTGCACCGTAAGCGCGCGGCCGCTAGCCCGGCCGGCGCCGGCCTTCCGGCTGGCGCTTTCGTATCTATAAGAGAGACGTCGAGCCGGACGGTTCGGTCGGAGCAGCGTTGAGCGCGTGGCTATTCTACGGCCTCGGTTGAGAATTCAGTCACCGCTCCTCGAGTCTTAGTGTATTTTACGCTATTTCTCGACTGTTCCTCCGTTCTCGTACTGGTTTTTTCTCTACACTGCTGCGCCGCGGGTCGCTGTCCTGGACGTAATGACCAAATATCGTGGCAAGGTTCCCCTGAGTCGGGAAGCTGGTGACCTGTGTGTACGTATTCTAACAAAAGTTGTTAGATGCGTGTGTGCTTGTACTAACTGAGTATCGATTCACTCAAGGGATTATAACCGTCTGCTTTCTATAACAACTTCTGCTTTC
>NW_027468945.1:495000-500000 GCF_051014615.1 Bombus vancouverensis nearcticus
TACTCCTCCTGTATCGACGAAAGTATATACGACGTATTAACAAGCTATATACTTTAACAAACGAAAACGCCAGGGAGCTTGGCAACCTCCGTTGGCACGAATAGTAATATTCTTAAGGAGGAGACGACCCTCCAGCTACGGAATTATACGAAGAGAAGGTGGCACTCTCTCTCGATCATCGGGATGAAGAGATATGTATAAGTATAAAAACGAAATGCGAATGAAACTTATTCGAGGCGCCTGCGTGAGGTCGTAAACAGAAAGACCCGCCGTCTCCGAATAAAACATATATATATATGAAATTCTAATAAAAGGGAACTCTAGCTTCGAAAGAGCCAACAAAAGTTAAGGCTCGATATCAAACGAAAAAAATTACGATGGAAACCACGTGTAAAGAGAAATGCAGTCGTGGCGCCTGCGAGAGGCCGTACACAGAAAGACCCGCCGTCACGATCTCGTATTTCGTATTTGCATCGTGGAAACCGTACGAACGAATATAAAAGTCCATGCAAACTAATAAGAAAATCTCTAAAGTGCCTCGTGTCGGAGAGATCATGCTCGCCTATTCTCTTCTATGTTTCGTGGTCTGTGTTGCGTTTGTTCTCCTCCTAGCAACGGGACATATCGAAGACTCCTCTTTGGGATCGAACGAAGCGTCTAGAACGAGTCGACGAGAGCGAAAGAACTTGTAGCGAGTCGCGCAGAGCGAAAGGATACCGATATACATCTTCGAAGGTTCTCTTCGAAGATCCATGGATACCTTCTGCGTCGACTTCTCTCGTCTCTTTCATCGAAACTCTCGTCGTTCTCGAAACGTGCTTCCTACCCACAGGGCGTGTGCTCTTCGTGTGTCGTTTCGTTCGAAATAACGAAACCACGTGTAACATACTCGTGGATCGGGTAACCTAGAACGAAGACGCATCGCGTGGATGTTGGCCCGCTATGCGACGATGACCGATGATGATGATGATACGATGTCGATGTCGATGTCGATGTCGATGTCGATGTCGACGACGACGACGACGATGAAGACGATGTGTAGCAACGATTCGTAACTAGTGTAGCCGAAGTTCGTTCAGAGGGGAATGCCGCCGGCTTCGAAGCCTCGATGTCGTGAGTCGGACACCCGTGCCGTCGCTAGAGTTTTTCAAACTCTGCTTCTGGATATTGGGACGAAAGACCGCTCGAGGACGACGACAGCCGTGCGTGCGTATCCCATCGAATTTTTTTACACCACCTGAACGAGACTAAAGTTTCGTCTAGTTGATCGTCTACCGTCGCATAATGTATATTATATACCGTTCAGAGGGGACCGGCTGTCTATCCTCGTTGTCGTGAGTCGGACACCCGTGCCGTCGCTAGAGTTTTTCAAACTCTGCTTCTGGATATTGGGACGAAAGACCGCGCGAGGACGACGGATTCGAGTTCCATCGAATTTTTGATGTACACACTACCTGAACGAGACTTAAAGTTTCATATAATATACCGTTCAGAGGGGACCGGCTGTCTTTCCTCGTTGTCGTGAGTCGGACACCCGTGCCGTCGCTAGAGTTTTTCAAACTCTGCTTCTGGATATTGGGACGAAAGACCGCGCGAGGACGACGGATGCGAGTTCCATCGAATTTTTGATGTACACACTACCTGAACGAGACTTAGTTTCATCCAGTTTGTCGTCTATCATCGCATATATATAATATACCGTTCAGAGGGGACCGGCTGTCTATCCTCGTTGTCGTGAGTCGGACACCCGTGCCGTCGCTAGAGTTTTTCAAACTCTGCTTCTGGATGTTGGGACGAAAGACCGCGCGAGGACGATGGATGAGAGTCCCATCGAATTTTTGATTTACAAGACACACACACTACCTGAACGAGACTAAAGTTTCATCGAGTTTATCGTCGTCGCATAACCCGTTCGGAGGGAACCGGCTGTCTATCCTCGTTGTCGTGAGTCGGACACCCGTGCCGTCGCTAGAGCTTTTCAAACTCTGCTTCTGGATGTTGGGACGAAAGACCGCGCGAGGACGATGGCTGCGAGTACCATCGAATTTTTGTTTTTTTTTTTTAAAAAAAAACATCACCCGAACGGAGATGTGTTCTATCTTTCGTCGATTTTTCATGCTTTCAGTCGTCGCGTGGTCGCCATCCGTTCGGAGGGGATCGCCGGCTTCGAAACCTCGATGTCGTGAGTCGGACACCCGTGCCGTCGCTAGAGTTTTTCAAACTCTGCTTCTGGATATTGGGACGAAAGACCGCTCGAGGCGGACGGCCGCGCAAATCCCATCGAATCTTTACTATCACCCGAACGATGGAGAGATGCACGCGCGCTGTTTCTTGAATAATTGGACGAGAGAGTAGAATCAAACACATATAAAACATGGGCTAGCCACCGTCCTTACTCGTTCGCGAGATCGTGTGCTGTACAGAGGATTCAGAATCGGGTGTATATATCCCCGTCGTTTCCTGACGAACGGAGCTTCGATCTCGATGGTTGTTATATATCATAATGTACTTTACGCCCGGCCGGCGAACGCGCGTATCTTCGCGCGTTCGTCGGTTTCTTTTTTTTCGAACGTTTTTGTGTCGTCAATCCTATGGCGACTTCTGCGCGTTCGATTCCCGTTGGTCGAACGTGACGGAACTCGGCTTCGCTAGAACCGAGAAGAGTACATTTGAGTATTGAACTGTTGCAAAATTTATAAAAGATTACCCTGAACGGTGGATCACTTGGCTCGTGGGTCGATGAAGAACGCAGCTAATTGCGCGTCAACGTGTGAACTGCAGGACACATGAACATCGACATTTCGAACGCACATTGCGGTCCACGGATACAATTCCTGGACCACGCCTGGCTGAGGGTTGCTCACGTAAACCTAAGACTGCTTGCGTTGCGTATCGTTACTCTCCGTATCTGTCTCTCTCTGTCCCTTCTTGCCTTAACAACCCGCCGTCGTTCTTTATATAAGAGAACGTTTCAGAGTCGGACGAAGGTACAAGAACGAGGATACGAATAAGAGCGGACGGAGAGAACATACGCGACGTACGAGCGATTGTTGGACGCTCGTCGGCGTTCGTCGCGGTCGTGCAGAGACCGTGCAAGTCGTACGCATGCTCGATATATAATCTATCGTGTTCACGGGAGACTACGAAACTCTACCTCTGTCTCTCTCTGTCCCTTCTTGCCTTGACAACCCGCCGTCGTTCTTCTTAAAAACTGTAAGAGAACGTTTCCGAGTCGGACGAAGGTATACGAAGGGATACGAATAAGAGCGGAGAGAACCGTCACGGACCTGCGTGAGTGCTCGCGGCGTCGTGAGTCGTCCTTACGAGGGCGACCGCCCGCTTATGCACCGCTTCGTGTATCGGTTATCGAACGTATATACTCGTAGTGTTCTCCTCGTGACCGATTTTTTTTTCATATCAGGCGATATATGCTACGTTTGCCGGTGTTCGACGCACGAAGGTCCGCGCCCCCGACGTCGTCTTAAACAAATATTATATTTGGCGAGACTGAGAGAGAAAGCAAATATGGGAACTCGGTCGAGAGAGGAGAGAAGAGAGAACCAAAAACCTAAACTCGATGGCGTGCGAAACTTTGCCATAATCTACCGTCTTTTCTCAAGACTCTCGTACAGCCCCAGGGATCGAATGCCCACTCCGTCTCTTCGCGAAAGCGACTGACAACAACGAGGACCGTCGCATCGATGGGTCGTCGTTGCGTTTTACACGCTCTGTGCTTTTTTACAAGCTCCGAAAGTATCAGCCGTAGATCCGGGAACGCACGCGCGAGATTTCTTCGAACGCTCTGACGACTTAGGGAGGTATGATCCCCAGCGTCGCGCGGAGATCGGAGAGTACACGTACTCGTATCGGGACGAATTTTCCCCGTCGTCGTGTATCTCTCTGCCCGCGCGCCTGGCCCCCCCAAAGCCACGTTCGTCGGAAATCTTACATATTTGTAATGCGTGTGCGAACTAGCGTGTGTCTAAGATCGGCTATACACGGGTGCCGCTGTACTACAAGCTCGAGGTGTTTTGCGCAGCGTTTCTGTACCCGAGGAAGATGCGCATGTGAGTCCGTTACGAAGTTGTTCGTACGGTCGTCGTCGGAGAGATCGTAGACGAGGAAGAAGACGATCCCCTTTGGCGAGGCTCGAGAAAAAACTTTGAGAGAGACGAGGTATACACGCGAGTACGACTATGTCGTGCGCGCGTGTGATTTTTTTTTTATGGCAATTCGGTGCTTCGAGAATAGAGAAAAGAGAGTGTTGGTCATCCCATGCCTCTTCGTCGTCTATCGCTGGACCGCGCATCCTAACGTCGCGCCGGTCGTCCAGTCCCCGAACACACACACCCGACGGTACGTCTCGCTCGCTTTTTCACTTGCGTGAGTTCCCGTACCGGGAACCGCTGGAATCGTCGAGAGAAGAGAAACGGCTGTAGGAGAAAAAGAGGACGGACGTTAAAAACCGGACGATCGTTACACGGATGTCTTGCGTGAGTCTTAGCTCGAACATGATACGACGAACGAAGTTTGGCACTTTGGCGAGATGCATAAAACGCTCGTACATACATATATATATATATATTGTATATCGAATAGAGAGTGTTCTCCTTCTATTCGATTTTTTTTTCTCTTTGAGGCGATTTTCGCATAGAGAAATACACACACCACCTTCTCTCGCGCCGAATCTTTCCGAGCTTTCGTTTTCTGCGAGTCTACGCAAAACACGACACGAACGAATTTTCGTTTCGCGTCGTGACGTTGAAGCGACCTCAGAGTAGGCGAGATCACCCGCTGAATTTAAGCATATTACTAAGCGGAGGAAAAGAAACTAACAAGGATTTCCTTAGTAGCGGCGAGCGAACAGGAATTAGCCCAGCACTGAATCCCGCGGTTCCGCCGTTGGGAAATGTAGTGTTCGGGAGGATCCGATTGACCCGAGACGTCGAACCGCGTCCAAGTCCATCTTGAATGGGGCCATGTACCCACAGAGGGTGCCA